>NC_059303.1:12350359-12365359 GCF_017591435.1 Portunus trituberculatus | reverse complement strand
GAACAAAATCCTCTACAGAGCTGGTGGTGTAGAAAATCGCAGGATGAAGCATTAGTAATTTGCTTTCTACTTTTTCTTCATTCTGTTTTTTTTTTCTTTTTTCTTTTTGCCAGTGCCAGCTCCACCTTGTCTCCTGTTGACAACCTTCGCCTTGTTACATAGAGCAGGTTTCATGCTAACTAGAGAATCTTACGTTGCTTTACGATGGTTGTGATGGTCAACATATGCACCAAGATATGTAGACATATTATCAATACGTACAAATTGCAGAATTTACAATTGATTCTAATTGTTATTTTAATGTTTTGGCTACAGTATGTGAATACCATATCTGAAAGTAGCGTTTCAATTGTGACCTTTGCTATATAGTCATCATGTTATCTAAACTTATTATTGATGATGACGATAACAATAATGATGATAGTAGTAATAATAATGATAATGATAATGATAATGATGCTAAAAAAATAATTATTATTGTTATTATTATTATTATTATTATTATTATTATTATTATTATTATTATTATTATTATTATTATTATCCTAATTATTATTATTATCCTAATTATTATTTCATTTTTATCCTTATTATTATTATTATTATTATTATTATTATCATCATCATTATTATTATCATAATCATTATTATATGTTCATTATTATAAATTTACTATCTTATTTGTAGACCAACCATCGCTTGACATACAGGTATAATTTGGTAATTGGCATCTAAATGTCTCAAAATTGTGCATCTTATTCAGTCACTATAGCAAAACTTCCATTCTCATACTTATTGTAATTTTTTGGAATGCATTTCCTTACAACCTTTTATATTAATAATCTTCAATATGATGTGATGTGTGATGTTGATGACAATGTGTCAAGACCTTCCTGAACAGTTACGTAAATTCAGTGACGTGACAAAAACAGCCTAGGTAATACCGTACCCAATCAGTCACCATGGCCTTGTCACTATCAGCCAGCCTCACTGTATCTATCTATAGCCAATCTCTGACTCTCACCATGTCACCACACCACTCACTCCCTTGCCTCGCTGCACCACCACTCCATCACCCACCACCATTATACCCAAACCATCGCAACCACATCAAACCCCTTCAACATTCCACACCACAACTTCAACCGCCGTTACTACCATCACCACCACAACCACCACCATCCACTACCACCCCCATCTCGCCATCTTGCTACAACCTGCCGCGCACCAGCCAGCTTCCTCCTGGTGTTCTGTTTCACCCAAGTATCCTTTTTATCCACCCTCTTTTTTTTGCGAAAGTCTCTTCTCTCACTCCTCCCTTCTCCTCTCTTCCATCCTTTACTTCACCTCCCCTTTCTTCTCAGCTTCACCTCTCTCCTCCCCTCTCTTCCCTCCCGTCTTACCATCTTGCACATTTTGATAAGCAAGTAACTTAACATCACTGGGTCTGCGCCGCCGCCGCCTCCCGCACCGACGCACTCATCATGTAGAGAAGCCATGACAGTGGCACTTAGTACTGTAGATACTTAGAGCAACTGATAGTGTAGCGATTCATTTAGCGATACATTTAAAGAAGGAAGTTTGTTTCACGTTCATAATCGTTGTGTTTCAAAGAAACATTAGATGTACGATGTAAAAAAAAAGAAAAAAATATGAAAATGTCCTTGTTTATTCAGTGTCTATAATATCCCAAATAGTGTGTACATTTCACACACAAAGAATTATATGTGAGAAAACTTAATTGGAAGAGGTCTTTGTCTGTCAAGGCTCGACCGATGGCCTCCAGTGGTGGTGGGGGTTGGTGGTGGTGGTGGTGGCGGTGGCTGTCGTGGTGGTGGTGGCGGTAATCAAGAGTTTGTAGGATGTGCCAGAGTATATGCTCTGGGATGTGCTATATTCATTTTGACTCACGAACATTAGTGAAAAAATTATTGATAAGTAGATTATTATTATTATTATCATTATTATTATTATTATCATTATTATTATTATTATTATTATTATTATTGTTGTTATCATTATTATTGGTAGCATTGTTGCCATTGTTATTGTTGTCTTGTTGCCGTTATCATTGTTGTTATCACCGATATTATTTTGTATGTGTGCACAAATCCAATTCTCTCTCTCTCTCTCTCTCTCTCTCTCTCTCTCTCTCTCTCTCTCTCTCTCTCTCTCTCTCTCTCTCTCTCTCTCTCTCTCTCTCTCTCTCTCTCTCTCTCTCTCTCTCTCTCTCTCTCTCTCTCTCTCTGTGTGTGTGTGTGTGTGTGTGTGTGTGTGTGTGTGTGTGTGTGTGTGTGTGTGTGTGTGTGTGTGTAATTCACCTCGGTCGCCTGCTGGTCACCCAGCCGGTCTTTCCCATTACGAAGCGAGCTCAGAGCTCATACACCGATCTTCGGGTAGGACTGAGACCACAACACACTCCACACACCGGGAAAGCGAGGCCACAACCCCTCGAGTTACATCCCGTACCTATTTACTGCTAGGTGAACAGGGGCCACACATTAAGAGGCTTGCCCATTTGCCTCGCCGCTCCGGGACTCGAACCCGGCCCTCTCGATTGTGAGTCGAGCGTGCTAACTACTACACTACGCTATGTGTGTGTGTGTTTGTGTGTGTGTGTGTGAGAGAGAGAGAGAGAGAGAGAGAGAGAGAGAGAGAATTTGTGCCTGTGTGTGTGTGTGTCAGACCCCACAGTCGTTCCGGGTTGTGTTGCGGTATGTGTTCACTAACCCCAGGTCGAATAAGCTTCTCCCTCACATCGTAATTGCCTCCATCTTGTTTCCTTTGTGTTCGCCTTTGCCGCAGGAAGTCTTAGGCCGCTTCATTCAGCATCTTGGGGTAATCCCGTTTGTTCCGCGGCCTCCTTCCCTCCCTCTCCCTCCTCCCCTCCTCTCCTTCCTTGCCTACTTCTTTTTTTTTCACTATCCTCTTCCTCCTCCTTCTCATTCTTCCGTGTATTGTGGCTGAGAATTTTGTTGCTATTTAAGGTTTTGTATCATTTTATGACTTCTCAATCCTTGTTTGGCTTGTGAGACTTGTATTGATGTGGTAGTTTTACATAATCTCTTCCTGCCTCGTTGTGTCCCTTCGTTTCCTCTTTAAATATCCTCTTGTTCCATTTCCACTCACGCCTTTGCCCTTCCTTCCTTCCACATTCCTTCCATTCAAGTCACCCTTTTCTCCTCCTTATCTCCATCATCCATCACCTACGTTGATCCCTCCACTCCACGCCCCTCCTTTCCCTTCCTCCCTTCATTCCTCCCTGCTGCAGGCCTCAACATCCGCCAGCCTTCCTCTTGGGGACATCAGGGAGAGACCCGCCCAATGACCGGCCTTTAATCCACCAATTATGTGGCATAACGGGATCACCTCGGGCTGGGACCCTTCTATCCCTTCTACCTTTTCCTTTCAATCCTTGTCACTCCTTCCTCCTCCCGCTCCTTGTCCCTCTCTCTCCTCATGATCCAAGTCTTCCTGCTCCAATTCCTCTCTCTCTCTCTCTCTCTCTCTCTCTCTCTCTCTCTCTCTCTCTCTCTCTCTCTCTCTCTCTCTCTCTCTCTCTCTCTCTCTCTCTCTCTCTCTCTCTCTCTCTCCCTTTTATCGTTCAATTTGCATTCTCTATTCCATATTCAATTCAGTTTACGCTTGGTCACCGCTTATTGATACAGATAACTTTTTCATCCTCTGCAATTGGGTTTTTGTCACTAAATAATGAGTTTGATCACCAGTAATTGCACAAGGCCATTATTCCCTGGTCAACATCGAGATTAAGTCAGCCAGATTGCCACACTCTTCCTCATTAACTCGTTAGTGTGAGGCCGCGCAGGACGGCTGTCGTACGGGCGGTGGGGTGGACTGAGGCTGTCCTGGCCCGAGGGATTGGCAGGCGATCAGAAGGGAGGAGTGGGAGGGACTGGAAGGAAATGTCGTCAGGTCGGGATGGAAGACAAAGTGTGTATGGAGATTTTAGTAGACAATCATTGCTTTCCCTCCACGCTCCTCTGTGATGTTACTTTTAAATACTTGATACATGGTTGGCTATCAGTTGCTTGTTTCCTCAGTGAGCATCGCAGCCTCCTATGAGTCACGGGTGCGAGATACTAAAGCGAGGTCAGATGACTCCCGCTGGTCACCCCGCCTAATGCGACACCAATTCACACCCAGCCGTCACTTAGCCAGACTGACCTGAGGGAGGGCTGAGGTCAAAAACACTGGCTGAGGTCGAGGACGGTCGTCTCTAAGGGGAATTGCATGACCTCTGGGAGACCGTCTTAATCAGTTGTTCGTGATGTGGTGTGAGTTTCTCTTCATTCCCTTGTGTTCTTTCTACATATGATATATCTGTACATTTTCTCTCTCTCTCTCTCTCTCTCTCTCTCTCTCTCTCTCTCTCTCTCTCTCTCTCTCTCTCTCTCTCTCTCTCTCTCTCTCTCTCTCTCTCTCTCTCTCTCTCTCTCTCTCTCTCTCTCTCTGCGTGAGAGCGCGCTGGTGTGTGTGTGTGTGTGTGTGACACATGCAGGTGCTGAGATACAAGTATGATAATTTTATGCATATTTAGTGTGGAAGTAATTACTTAATAGATGGGTTTGTTTTTTGTTTTGTTTTTTTACATTTGAATCAATATTCTACAAGCGCTCTAGTTCAGAAAATCAAACTTGCATCGAAGCGAATCATGTGGGCAGTGCGTCTGAATAAAGATCGCAGACCAGGCAGGTGTTTCAGTGAGTCGCGCCAAAAGGCTAAGCACACACACCTTGAGTCCCTAGGAGACTTGAATATCTTCGGGATGAAGTGATTTTCGACACAGTGGAGAAGAATCATCGACCACCGTCAGGTCTGGGCAGTCAAGAGGTCGGGAATTAACAAAACTACGACAACACGGCTGGGCTGGACAGAAGACGATTTAGGGCAAGTGTTGAGGCTCAGAAGGAACACCTGAAAGGCCTCACTTCGTCTTGGCCGGGCACTGTAAAATTGTGGATTATCGGCAGGGGACTCTAGCTGCCCCGACCCAGGTAGCGCCACGCCTTGATCCGCACTGTGTCCCCAACATCTGCTGCGGGAATCTGGTGGAGCTCACAAACACTGTCAGAGAAAATGTATGGGGATTATAGCCCATTATTTATTATTTATCTTATTTTGAGTCTCGCGGGAAGACACCAAGGCAATGTCAAGAGGTTTAAAAGTAATAAATTTAGTAGAAAAATTTACTGGTCCTGAACACACTGATAGAACATAGTGCATTTATTAAATAATAAAAAATCAATACATAGATAATTAATTAATGAGGAGTTGCGAGAACCTGAATGAATGGAGAGAGAGAGAGAGAGAGAGAGAGAGAGAGAGAGAGAGAGAGAGAGAGAGAGAGAGAGAGAGAGAGACAAGAGCTATTCCAGAACTTAGATAACAAAATTTCGATATTGATTTAAATACTCTACAGCTGATGAATATGTTTCGTCACCTTGATTTATGCCCGGCCATTAAATAATAGTGGTTAGAATATTAACATAAATCTCTTTTGCATCCTGTCAACATAAGCTCCCCGTCACAATCAGAATATATCCCTGGGAGTTGTGTGTGTGTGTGTGTGTGTGTGTGTGTGTGTGTGTGTGTGTGTGTGTGTGTGTGTGTGTGTGTGATTGAAGACATTAAAAGGTCGAATTTGAATATGTGGACAATATTATGTAACGTTTTATAATAAGTGTGTTCATTTTGGGGAATGGATCTCTCTCTCTCTCTCTCTCTCTCTCTCTCTCTCTCTCTCTCTCTCTCTCTCTCTCTCTCTCTCTCTCTCTCTCTCTCTCTCTCTCTCTCTCTCTCTCTCTCTCTCTCTCTCTCTCTCTCTCACACACACACACACACACACACACACACACACACACACACACACACACACACACACACACACACACACACACACACACACACACACACACACACACACACACACACACACACACACACACACACACTCAGACAGACCTGGGAGCGCAGTGAAGCTTTACAGGTCTTGTTTCCTTCTAATGTTGAGTTATGAGGTCACATAGAGGCTTCCCAGTGACCTTTCCTCCTCCTCCTCCTCCTCCTCCTCCTCCTCCTCCTCCTCCTCCTCCTCCTCCTAAGATGCATTGGTTGTTCTTTTTCTTGTATTATTTGACCCGTGGCATTCTTTCTCCTTTCCCTTTCTCGTCTTTTTTTTCTGTATTTTTCTTTTGTCTTTCACAATTTTGGTTTGTATTATTTTTCTGTGTTTTCTTTAGTCTTTTTTTTTCCAGCGTACATTTATTTTCTTGTACATCTTTTTTTTTTTTTCTTGCTTTCAGTTTTGTGTTGCAGTTTTATCTCTCTCTCTCTCTCTCTCTCTCTCTCTCTCTCTCTCTCTCTCTCTCTCTCTCTCTCTCTCTCTCTCTCTCTCTCTCTCTCTCTCTCTCTCTCTGTGTGTGTGTGTGTGTGTGTGTGTGTGTGTGTGTGTGTGTGTGTGTGTGTGTGTGTGTGTGTGTGTGTGTGTGTGTGTCGCTAAGCTGCCCTTGATATGAGAGGCGGTGGGACATGAGCAGAGTGAGTCACCAATACATACGGAGCGAGTCCCACCTACATGTCGATACTTGAAATTAATAATGGGACTGTCATGTAGGTGCCGAGGTCAAGGGGAGGCTGGTCAGGTCAGGTCATGTCGAGGGGTGGTAGTCTTGTTGTTGTTCTTGGTTGTGGAGCTGGTTGTGGTTGTGGTGGTGGTGGTGGTGGTGGTGGTCGTGATGGTGATGGCTGTGTTAAGGCGCCAGATTGACCCAGTTTTAGTGGTTGGTGGTGGTGGTGGTGGTGGTGGTGGTAATGGTGGCAGTGGTGGTGGTGGTGTTAATGGTGCTAGAGATTTACCTTTCTTAGTACTTCCTTTTTCCACTTATTGCCTTCCTTGTGAGTCGAGTTGTCTTGTTTGTTATTGTTTTGTTCATCTATCTATCTATCTATCTATCTATCTATCTATCTATCTATCTATCTATCTAATTATATGTTCTTCACGTGTACTCTCTCTTCAAAATAATCACCAACCATTTCATTAGCATTTCTACCTCGTGCGTGTGTATATTACGTGTCGTTCCCACAGCAGAACCCAGTGTCACGTTCTCATGTTGTAAGTGACGAAGATTGGTAGAGGGGACAGAAAAGGCAAAGGTGAGGGTGGAGGATGGTGAGGGAGGAGAGGGGAGCTGGGAGGGGAAAGGATGAGGGGATTAAATTCTCTTTCATCCTTTTTATTACCAGGAGAACATTATCATTGCCACATCTGTGTTACGTCTCTGTCGCCATGAATAGAAACACACACGCTCTCTCTCTCTCTCTCTCTCTCTCTCTCTCTCTCTCTCTCTCTCTCATACACTTCCAAACATACTTCCGATACTATTCATGTCTTAGTCACGTAATTTTCAAAAGAATTCCTTGGGGCTGTGGGAGAATCGGAAGGAAAGAGGAGGAGGAGGAGTAGGAGGAGGAGGAGTATAGACGAAGCCGTAAAGAGGGGGAGGGGGGAAGAGAGGGATCCTGAAGGGGCGTGTGAGGTTGAGGGGAGAGTGACAGAGGAAAGTGTCTACCCCGGCGTCGGTAAACACCTTGCAGGCCTCCGAAGTCTTGTGTTTCATCAATACTCTCTCAGGTTCCCAGCCTTATGTCCCCCCGCCTGTGTCCGGTTACGGCGATTCACGGGAAATAATGGAGCACTTCCCCACCCTCTCCGCCTCTCCTGTGCCTGAAGAACCCCACGCGCACACTGAATGCTCTCCGGCCCGCCCCCAGCCCGCGTCGGAGCCTTACATGCCTCTACACAAATGCCCGGGGTGGATCTTGAAGACTGTATGGGGTCCTCCGTCTCAAATATCCAGACAGACCTTGAGATTTCATGGTTATACTTATTCATATAAACAATGTATAATATCTATCTCTTGAAGTTCTTAAAGGTTGTTGGTTGAATTTCTTTTTATTTATATTTTTCTTTCTTTAGTTTTCACGCATTTTGTGATTTTCTGGGTAGACAATTAAGGCAATATAAACCATGTATAGTCTCAATTCTTTTGTGTGTAAAGTTTGCGTTAAATTGAGCGTGAATTTGTGGCCACGATTTTTTAGTAGGGGAGTCTGGGCAAGAGTAAAAAAGATAACAATAACAACGAAAAGATAAACAATAGATAGATAAAAGATGGACAACCCACATCAACAATAAATCCACCTGCACAAAACCAACTTACATTTTACACTATCCATCTCCATGTATATCCACACAAACCTTCACTTTTCGAATCCCACTTGATCTACTACAAACTGCTCTCTTAAATCTTCACACGACCCTCCCTCAGCCTTCCCACAGAACATAAAATTACGCTAAAGAGTGATGTGAGTCGAGCTTCTCTAATTTACGGCCGCGTCTCTCCTTGCCGATTTGCCCCTTGTTAGCGGAGGAGGATCCAGGGAGGGAATCGAAACCAGAAAATAAATATCAAGTGTCTGAGAAACCTACCACCACCACCACCACCGTCACCACCACTACCATTACCATCACCACCATCTCAGCCATCATCTTCATCCTCTCTATTATCCGTTCATGTTCACTGTTCATGTTTCTTATTCATTAGCCATTATAAAAGCCTGTCTCTCAATTCTTTATACTTGCATTGTTCTGTTTTAGTCAGGTTTGAGTATGAACTGTCTCTTATATTTACCTTTCAAGTCATTGCATTTTTATCGGCACATATAGTTTATTTTTTCATTGTCATGTTGTGCACCACCTTTTTTCTACAGGTATCATGTAGAAACTCGTCATATAGGTTAATAAACGTGCAAATCAGACTCACCACCACTGCCTGTGTCTTCATAATACACACAACTTACTGATCACCATAGCTTCAAACCACACTGTATTCCCAGTAAGACCTTTTTCCTATAAGCCAATTTCTCTTTTAACTATGCAATGTAGAATAACTAATTGATAAAAACAGCCTCAACATGATGTGAAATTCTAATGCTGTTCGATATTCCCGTATTCTTGTATCACCACCACCATCACTGCCACCGTCGCCCCCTTCTGTGCCTCCCTCGCGTCGCTGTGGATTCCTATTGCGCATGTGGTAACCCAAGACCACGTGACGTCACAGGTGTTATGGCGCTAGAGCCCTAAATCCTCGGCTGCATTCCTGAGTGAGGGCGGCGGGGGAGGGCAGCGGAGAAGGGAATGGGGAAGGCCTGGGAATCGGGAACAGGTCATAGGGAGGGGAAGGGTGAGGGGAGTGATGACAGGTTATGACCCAGCGCGCGGGCGACTCCCAGGGTTGTGGCAGCTACTTAGAAAATTGTTTCCTTCGTCGTCTGCGTGGAAGGAAGGATCGGGAGGCTTGGAATACTTTGGCGATGGCTCCATTTTTCATGCTGTTGTCGGGGTTGTCTTTCTGGTGATCGACTACTTTGTTGATTTTTTGGCACATTTCTCCTGCTGGTCTGTTTTTACTAAGGGGTGATTTATGAGGCTTTTTAATCATCGTCTTCATACATGTCCTCTTCGTGTTCTGTTAGGAATTTGACTGTCATGTGTTTTGAGTAAGATCTGTCCTTCATTTTCTATTTTTTCTTCTTAACTCATCTACTTCTCAATTATTTCCCTACTATTACTTCAGTATTTTCCTTTCTCTTACTATTTTCTCCCCCTTTATGTTACGCATCACCTGTTCCATTAGTATCAAAAAAGCACATCCTTTCTCAGTTTCTTCTCTGACTCCTCACGTCTTCCCTCCTTTGTGTAACGCCCTTCCTTCTTTGTCTTACATCTCGTTCGCTACAGCAGAATCCCTCGACTTCACCATTACGAATTCTTAGGCGCTCCTTAGAGACTTTCCTCAGCTTGACTTCTCCCCTCAACCACAATCCCTTAGACTCTTGTTCTCCCGAAGCCTTAGTTCCTTCCTCCCTTGTTTCCCACGCCTTACAGAGTCCCCCCTAGAGAGCCACTGCGCCTCCCACCATAATGGCACTCCCGACGCAGCCAGGATGACCCTCAGTGGCACCTGGCGCTTTCCAAAGGACGTGGCGGTGAAGGGGACTCCTGCACTGCCTGTTTTCTTACCACCCCGCGCTGGCCCCTCCTTTTACTCCTCTCCCTCTCTCCTGCCTTGTTTTTTTTTTTTTCGTCTTTTTTTTTTCTCTCTCTTTCGTCTGAGTTGTTGTTATCTTAAGAGTCAGTGTTTAAAAGATTTTTCTGCTTTTTCTTTTTCTTTTTCTTTTTTTCTTTTTCTTTTTTTTTTTTTTCTTCTTCTTCTTCTTCTTCTTCTTCTTCTTCTTCTTCTTCTTCTTCTTCTTCTTCTTCTTCTTCTTCTTCTTCTTCTTCTTCTTCTTCTTCTTCTTCTTCTTCTTCTTCTTCTTCTTCTTCTTCTTCTTCTTCTTCTTCTTCTTCTTCTTCTTCTTCTTCTTCTTCTTCTTCTTCTTCTTCTTCTTCTTCTTCTTCTTCTTCTTCTTCTTCTTCTTCTCTTCTTCTTCTTCTTCTTCTTTCTTCTTCTTCTTCTTCTTCTTCTTCTTCTTCTTCTTCTTCTTCTTCTTCTTCTTCTTCTTCTTCTTCTTCTTCTTCTTCTTCTTCTTCTTCTTCTTCTTCTTCGTCGTCGTCGTCGTCGTCGTCGTCGTCGTCTTCTTGTCTCTCTCACCACCACCACCACCACCACCACCACCTCCTCCTCCTCCTCCTCCTCCTCCTCCTCCTCCTCCTCCTCCTCCTCTATGGTTCACCCCTTCAACCCTTCCCGTCTGGACACCTCACTTCCTCTTCCTTAAAACTCGACATCTGCACTTCTCTCTTCACACTCCATATCCCTCCACACTCCTTCCTCTCTCTCTTCATTCTTTCTCATCTTTTCTTTATTACATCCCTTCCGCTCTCCTAGCCAATTGTACTTTCCTCCTTTGTATCTCCTCTCCGTAAGATTTATTATGTGTTCTAATTCATTTTAGCATCAATGTATCTAGGAACTGTGTATAGATGGTGTTGATTTTAATGTTTTCAAGCTGATTTTAGTGTCAAGTCGTTTTTATCTTATTTTATTTCCCAACAAGAACATTTACTGCTTTAAACGTAATGGCTCTTCTTTTCAGTACATTCTTTTTTCAATCTCCAAAACGTTCGCTCACTAAATGCAACACCTTAGTAATTTTTAGCCTCCTTTTCCTTATTTCTACATTAAGAACACTCTCTCATAAACGTACTGCTTCTTCCTCGGTACCTTTTTTTTTTTCCTACTATCGAAGGACTCACTTCATTAACACAACACATCATTCTGAGTCAATCTCGCCTCTCTTTTTTTTTTTTTTTTGTAGCGACACCACTTTTTTAACCCATTCAGTACTGGGACGCTTTTTTACCTTGAGTTTTGGGTACGATTAGACGATTCTATTTATATTACGAAGGGTCTATGGAGGTCAGAAGATTAATGGCCAGAGTCTTCACTATTTGAATCCCTACATAAGTTTCTGAATCTGTATAAGTCACCAAAATAATAGTAAGCAGAGTGAATATGAAAACGTGCCATGGTGTTGAAAGGGTTAAGTTAGTATGTATTGCCTCTCTCTCTCTCTCTCTCTCTCTCTCTCTCTCTCTCTCTCTCTCTCTCTCTCTCTCTCTCTCTCTCTCTCTCTCTCTCTCTCTCTCTCTCTCTCTCTCTCTCTCTCTCTCTCTCTCTCTCTCTCTCTCTCTCTCTCTCTCTCTCTCTCTCTCTCTCTCTCTCTCTCTCTCTCTCTCTCTCTCAGACCAAAACTTTCACTCCCTCAGCGCCGCACCTCCTCCTCAGTAGCTCTCAGTCTCGTCTTCCTTGTTCGCACACCACCTGTCGGAAGGCCTCAACAAATATCCGTCGGGAGGTGAACGCACGTGCTACCCAGCCTTCCTCTTCTCCCCTCGTTCCCCCACTCCTTCCTCCATCCCCTCAGTAGTCCCCTCCATCCTGCCCTCTCTTCCCCTCGGTCCCTGAACACGAGGGGAGCAGGTGTGAGGCGTGGGAATGGCGAGACGGGAATGCTAGGACTGGGAATGTGGTGAAGGTCATTATCTCCGGGGATTAACAGGTGATTCTGGTTAGGAAGGAGAAGGGGAGTGACCTCGGAATGCTCCTCTCGTGCCAAGGGGAGAGTCTTGCGAGAAGCCAGGTGGGAGAGGAGAGGGAGACAGAAGGACAGATGGTAGTCGTGGGAATAAGGTGGAATGGGAATTGAAGGGGGAGGGTCTCTGTCACGTACATTCCTCCTTAATGGCGATGATGTCCACCACTTTTAATTTTCCTGTCACTGCCTTTTCTTTCCGTGTCTTCCCTCAGCCTCGCAGCAGTTAAGGTTATCCAAGAAGCACGGAGAGGGAAACGAGACAACGAACTACTCTTGGACAATTACTTAGGGAGTTGACGAGGGAATGAGACGAGCATGTAAGGAAGTATAATTTCGTACCCGTTTTTTGTAATTAGTAGCAGCGTCTTTTTTTTCTTGCTGAGTTTCTTGTGTCTTGTGGATGTCACATGGAGGCTTCTTAGTCACATTACGCTGAAAAAAAATGTAACCTCTGAAAAAAAAAAGTCGAGTATTTTATTTCTACTTACGCAAAAAAAATAGAAAAAAAATGGCAGTATGTAACAGAAACTCAGCAAGTGGTTATCTCCTCCTCCTCCTCCTCCTCCTCCTCCTCCTCCTCCTCCTTCTCCTCCTCCTCCTCCTCTTTTTATTTAATTCTCTTCTTTCATCTTTCTTCTTTCTCAACATGATCGTCTTCGTTGCAATGGTGATGCTAATATATGTCATTCATTTTAACTACTATATTGCATTGTACCGCAGAGGAGCGTCCGTCTTTACTGTTTTCTCTTGCTTTTAAATAGAACATTGCAGTCCAACAAGTCCACTACTGTGCATTCTTTCCTTTGTATTCCTAACCTTCGCTTTGCCTTGTGGTCCCCAGAAACTATTTACCCAACATGCACTTTTCTCTTAATGAAATAGTGTAGTCTATGAGATCTGCTACTGTGTGTTCATCCTTTGTATTCTTAACATTCCTTTTTATTATTTATTTTTTTTTTTTTTTGCATTGCGGTCTCAGAAAGTAGTTAATCGACATACAGTTTTGTCTCAGCATTATTCAAGGCTAGTCTCATTCCTCTCTAAGGCGTTGTGGGTAGCTCTTAATGCCTCCTGCGGCTGGAACACTTACCCTCTCCCCTCCACCATCCAAACCGCAGCATCCCTCCCTCTCCCTCACGCGCAGCAAGCCCTGTAATTTCACAAGGCAGCCTCCGTCGCCTCGGTCCCCATCTGGCACGAGACATCAACAATTAGATGTCAAGATGTAGACACTCCGTTAGTATTTTCTTTGAGGTTATTTTTCTCTCTCTCTCTCTCTCTCTCTCTCTCTCTCTCTCTCTCTCTCTCTCTTCTCTCTCTCTCTCTCTCTCTCTCTCTCTCTCTCTCTCTCTCTCTCTCTCTCTCTCTCTCTCTCTCTCTCTCTCTCTCTGTCAGTTTTCAGATTCATTTTTCTATTTTCTCAATATTTTGCTTACTATTTTCTTTATCTACTCCATTTTTTTTCCAGTCATCTTTTTTTTTTCTTATTTACGTCATTCTTCCATTATTTCGCATATACTCTATCTTATGTTTCTGGTTTCTCATTTCCCTGAGTTCTTTTTTATTTTTACTTTTTTTTCTGCTTCGTCTGCCGCGATATGAAAGGTGTGGCTGTGGTGGTCTTGTGGTCTTGTATCGGTCTCTCCTCTCCTCTCCTCTCCTCTCCTCTAGTTTCCCTCGCCTCCCGTATGTTCAGAGTATCGCATTTCAATCAGTAAATAATGTATACGCATCCTGTTTGTTTTGTTCTGCATTTACCTTGTGATTACTCCTTTATCTATACAATGTGGGGCTTTTCACGGGAATTTCTGGGCTAAACGGGATACTTTTTGTGGTACCTCCTATACGTTTTTCTTTATTTCATTTTTAATCCACGGCTTTCACACACTTGTCAAGGGAAAAAACAGTACGTAAGCAAGATTTTAACGTGGAAATAACTCACAAAGAAAATTAAATGAAGAGAAAAGTTGTAAAAGAGAACTTAACATAAAGACAAAAATTAATGATTCAGAAAGTTCGGAGTGAAGAGAGAGAGAGAGAGAGAGAGAGAGAGAGAGAGAGAGAGAGAGAGAGAGAGAGAGAGAGAGAGAGAGAGAGAATGAAGCATATAGAGAGGGTGATGGAAATACAAGAAAGAAAATTGGGGCGAGAGGAGGAGGAGGAGTAGGAGGAGTAAGAGGAGCAGGAGGAGAAGGAGGAGGAGGAGGAGGAGGAGGAGGGCTGGTCAAAGAGGGAGGAAGAAAGACGAATAAAGGAAGGTGAGGTGAGGGCCAGATTGAGGGAGGAGAGAAAGAGAGGCTCCAACGGGGAGGAAAGAAGAGAGAGAGGAGAAGGAAGGAAGGAAAATGAGAATGGGAAGTAAGAGAATAAGAAAAAAGGAGAGAAAATATAAAGTGAGGTACGAAAAATAGAAGGAGATAACAGAAAGGAAACCAAACAGAGGAAGTAGTGCAGACAAATAAAGAAGGGAATGATGGGAATAGGGAAGATAAACTGAGGGAAGATGGGAGGAGATAACATTACGAAGGGAGGGAAGAAAGGCCGAGAGAGAAAATTAAGTGCAGTAGGAAGGAAGAGAGATGGAGGAGGGACTGAAGGAGGGAAGGAACAAGGAAGGAAGGAAAGGGGCGGATGGTGGGAAGGAAGGAATGAGGGAAGGAGTAGAGAAGGAGGGAGAGAGGAAGTAGAGGGAGGACTGTGGCCAAAAGGGAGGATGTGGTGAGTGATGGAGGAAAGAACAGGAACATTTTTGTAAATTCTCTACGACAGGCTTATTTTTATTGTGTTATGATGAGATGAGGCGAGCTTTGGCTTCTGTAGGGTGTGTGTGTGTGTGTGTGTGTGTGTGTGTGTGTGTGTGTGTGTGTGTGTGTGTGT
>NC_059303.1:12332859-12345359 GCF_017591435.1 Portunus trituberculatus | reverse complement strand
GAGAGAGAGAGAGAGAGAGAGAGAGAGAGAGAGAGAGAGAGAGAGAGAGAGAGAGAGAGAGAGAGAGAGAGACTGGCGTGAAAGATAAGCAATGAAGGATGGATAAGGATAATGAACGAAAGAAAGACGTGAGAGGAGGAGGGGGAAAAAATAAAATGCGAGAATGAAAACGAAGATAAGATAAAGAAGCAGATAACACGTAAAGGGGTTACGAAACGAAAGAAAAAATAGATAAGGAAAGCGTGATGAAAAGAAAAAGAGAGAGAGAGAGAGAGAGAGAGAGAGAGAGAGAGAGAGAGAGCACACTGTGTTGGAGGGGGGATAGGGAGTCCATGGGGCGCCTCGCTGGGTGGTGTCGGGGCAGGTCGAGGGAGAGCAACAAAAACACGGCAGACACGTAAATAAACAACACTCGAAGTCCGTCTGACGAGCGTGAACGCGTCTGCAAGGCTCCCCTCGCGGCCCCTTCCTCGCTGCCCTCCAGAACCGGTTGCTGGATTACACGCGCCGCCTGACCCACCTATGTCTGACGAAGGGAAGGAGGAAGGAAGGAAGGGAGAGGAGAGAAGGAAGAAGGAAGGGAGACGGCGCACCACTGGATATCGAAGGACCTTAAGAGGGAAAGGATGGAAATGAACTTGGGGTGATTTTAAAGCAACTGTCTGAACGTGGAAATGCGGGACTGGGATGGCTACACAGGGTACGAAGTTGAAGGAAGGGAAAAAATCAGAACACGAAAGGGAGTGTTGGCAGCGCTGTGGCAGTCCCGGGAGTTATGCGTCACCAGGCTGGCGGACCTCACGTGTTGATGTATACGTGTGAGGCGTCTGGGCGAGATGTGATTTGTGATGTAAATAACTTTCGAGGCTCCTTTGGTCGTGGAAAAGAGGAGGGCGTGGATGATCGAGACCGCGCCGCCAGGGTGTGATGTAAGTCTTCCGTTTAGAGGAAATTTAAGTTAATACGGCAAAAAGTGTATTTTAGCTTTTCGACGTGGAGTATTCAGGCCGCCTTGACATGGTATAATGCGTATATCAAACGATTATGGAAATTTAGGGGAAGTTAACAAAAAAAATTTAAAATTTGCTTAGAAATCTGAAGCAAAAGAAACTATGTAAGTTATGAAATGTATAACTCCACCGTTTATGTAAAAATTATTGTTTAATAGCAAAGTTAGAAAATGACAAAAAAAATCTAAAGTTGCAAAGAAATCAAAGGCAAAAGAAACTATAAGTTATGAAATGTATAGTTCCACCGTTTATGTCAAATTTGAAGTTTGATAGCAAAAACTCCATTTAAAAAAGGTGAGATTAAATGAAATCACACCAAAGGCTAAAAAAAAATAGAGAAAAAAAATGTAGCAAGGAGAGAGAACAAATTACTCGACCAAAATAAGTGTTTGAAGAAAAGAAATAAAGGAGAAGGAGAAAGGAAGGTGAAAAAATGGTTTGGAAAACTTTTAATAGATGAAGAAAGCTGTAAGGATATGAGGTGGAGAAAAATAATGACCGCAGTAGCAAAAGAAGGAGAAATCATCAGACCGTGGTAAGAACATAAGAAAAAGCAGAGAGACGGAAGAGAAGTAAGGGGAAGGAAACAACAGACGTCTCCTGAGTACACGTCTCCTCAAGTATTGTTTTGTTCCTGCGGTGGTCCTGTGCCTTGAGAACAGCGCACACTGGCCACCCCCACAGTCGGAGGTCAACGGAAAAGTCCTCCTTAGTACTTCTCATTCATCCGGCATAATAAAATTTGTCATCCGAAAATTGGGGGCGACATGGAGTCCTTGAGTCACAAAGCAGCGTGTGAAAAGTAAAACAAAAGAGCGGCGTGAGCGGCCCCTCCACACCTGTTTCTCTTGAAAAGACATCCCTCAGGGCCTCACTTTTCCCCACTTCCGTTTTTCTCTCATTTCCTCTTCATCTAATTTGATTTACTTTAACCAGAAAGGCTGTTTCTAGGCCTGGAGAAAAGGATGATGTCAATGAATACTGGATGTTGTCATTCTCGCGGGAAAGTACGACACAAAAGGCAACTTTTTTTTCCGACTAGAAATAGTTAAGCTGTTGAAAGAATAGAATGAATTTGTGGCAAAAGAACCCGAGATATACATTTTTCTTTTCAATCCTTACGGAGGACTCACGAATTTCTTTATAGAACATCAAAACAGACTCAGCCACTCCTTTCTGATATACTAAAACAGAACAGAACGCGAAGCTAATAAAGGGGCTGAAAAAAGACAGGTGAGAGCTCGGAGGGTCAATGCTCTGTGGGGCTTCACCTTTGCAATGAGTCTCCAGCGGCCCGTGGGTGGAGGAACGACGGTACTCGGCCTCTCTCAGGGACCCTCCAGGACGCTAGGCACTCGAAGCGGCACGAGATGCAAAAGGGAAGCCTAACTGAGAGAAGAGGCTTGACACAATGTACATAAGAATAAAGGCTTTGAGAAATATATGCAGATGAATAGGAAACAATGCAATATTATGAGGCCGCACCAGACTGACTGAAAAGAACAAGTGGAGGCTTAAATAGTCTGTCCTAGAGAGAGAGAGAGAGAGAGAGAGAGAGAGAGAGAGAGAGAGAGAGAGAGTTAACAATGAACCGTCTTCCCTCGTGCAGTACCGGAAGGAGAGGGGAAGATGCTGTGTGTGTGTGTGTGTGTGTGTGTGTGTGTGTGTGTGTGTGTGTGTGTGTGTGTGTGTGTGTGTGTGTGTGTGTGTGTGTGTGTGTGTGTGTGTGTGTGTGTGTGTGTGTGTGTGTGTGTGTGTGTGTGTGAGAGAGAGAGAGAGAGAGAGAGAGAGAGAGAGAGAGAGAGAGAGAGAGAGAGAGAGAGAGAGAGAGAATGAGCATATTTCAAGGGCACACACACACACACACACACACACACACACACACACACACACACACACACACACACACACACACACACACACACACACACACACACACCGGCAACCCTTAAGACTTTGCCAATGACCATAGATTAAGTTTCAGCTGAGGAACGAGACAGCTGATGGGGCCTTGCTGATATCGTCTTGTTTACTAATGCATCGTAAATCACGCCTGCCTGTTTCCGAGGTGAGGGGAGGCCGGGCAAGTTATGTTCACCCTGTGGTTTCCTTTCTGACTAATTTCCACATTTAAGAGAATATTCAGTGCCACCAGATCATCGTAAATTAGAAAAGAGTTATTCGCTCTTTGCCATCCGGGGTCTAGGCGGCCAGGAAGGGTTGCTAACTCGCTAACTCGCTATGCAGGGGCGAGGAAGGACCTGCTTTGTACTGGCCGTGTTGGGAGGCAGACGTGATGGGGAGCGAGGCCCTTAGGGAGCACCGTGGAGGCTTGTAAGGGAGGTGCCTGTGTAGTGTATAGCGTTCCCCTTGTATCACCAGGAAAATAAGATTTCTAATACTACTGAATGCTGGGAGGTAGTTTTAAGGTTGTCAGACGTAAGTAGAGTCTATTGTTTCGTCTTTTCCCTCCCCCAAGTTTCCTCCTTCCCTCCCTCCCTTCCTCCTCGACAATCTGCTCAGTGTAGTTTGATACTAAGCGATCAGACCTTTGTGAATTCTGTAGAGTGACTCAGGGTGCAGGAAGGCGAGTAGCGGAGGTGTGGCATGTACTTCTTAACAGCTTCCTCTCAAAGACGTGACACAAAATATTACCATTCTTTTATCATGGCACTATAGTGAACTTTGCAGAACGATGGACATAATCTAGGCTCTCTTTTATAAATTCTTACTTTAGCGATGTTGCTGTCCTGCAGAAATAAACCTTTAAGAAGGCAAAATTTCATGAGATGACGGAATTGGCCGTTGGGTTACAAATAGACTGCCAC
Organism: Portunus trituberculatus; assembly: GCF_017591435.1. Classification (NCBI taxonomy): domain Eukaryota; kingdom Metazoa; phylum Arthropoda; class Malacostraca; order Decapoda; family Portunidae; genus Portunus; species Portunus trituberculatus. The sequence goes on along the minus strand of NC_059303.1, from coordinate 12,341,521 downwards.
CATTGAATTGCACAAGCTTAAAGAGTTGATGATAGATAGAACAAGATGAAATAGAAGAAAAACCATCACAACACAGAGAAGATAAATACGTTAAAAAGGAAAGAGAAACAGGAGAGATTAGATAACGGATTATTACAACTGCACGTTATTCAGTGCATGTTTTGACGTCTCGTGATGAACCTTAAATGCTGTCAAGGTTTTGAGAAGAGTGATTTTAATATAGTGGTATGGATGAATGCGTTGCCTGGATGTGTCTTTGGTCTGTGTTCTGTTCACATCTTGGTGTCGAGTGGCTGTCCTTCATGTTGGTCATCAAATTGTGTGACGCCACATAGAGTAGAATTTAATTTATTTCATTAGTTAGTGATTATTTTGTTATGGGAATGATTGCATACTAAATTTGTTGTTGTCTTTATTACTTGCATTATTTCTTATTATTTCTGGTTCTAATTTGTTTTATATATTTACAATTAATTTGCACTTGTTTTTCTTTGTTTTTTTTCCCCTTCGTTTGCTTCTCTTTCATTTTTTAATCCTTTGCGTTATACTGTCTGATTAATTGTACATCATTGTAACTATCTTTTTTTTTTAGCATTATTTCTTTTCCATCTATAAGTTTTTCCTGTTCTCATTAAATTTTCTACTTTTCCTCCATCTGTTTGAATGTAGCTTCTTCCAATTCCTCATCTCCATCTAATTTTCATCCTCTTCCTCCCAGTTCATCTCCTTCCTTTTCCTCCTACTCCTCCATCTACATTTCTCATTATATTCATTTCTCGTCTTCTTCTGCTCTGCTCCCTCCCTCTTGCCTCCTTCTTCTTCCCCATCTAATTTGCACCATCTTCTTTCACAACTCAGCTCCTTCGCCTCTCTCCCTTCTTCTACATCTACATTTCTCTATTCTCTCCATTTCTCGTCGTCTGCTCTGCTCTGTTCCCTCCCTCCTGCCTCCTTCTTCTTCCCCATCAATTTCTCATCACCTGCCCCAACTCAACTCCCTCCCTTTCCTCCTACTCCCCCATCTACATTTCTACATTCTCTCCATTTCTTGTCTTTTGCTCTGCTCTTCCCCCTCCCTCCCTCCCTCCCTCCTGCCTCCCGTGGGTCAAGGCAAAACACTTAGGGCCTCAGTGTGTCGGTTATGACGTCAGGTTACCAGTGACCACAAGCCAGACGCTGACCCCTCACTGCTCCCACTGCCCTTCCCCTCACCACTGGACCTGCCTCTCACCCCTAGCGTCCCTCCAATTCCCCTCTGACGCTTCCACTTTCTATGTTTAACTCTTAAGCATTCTTTTATTTCAGTTATTTAAATTTTTCTATATTTTTTTCTTTTTTTTCGTTCAAGATTCATATTTGTACTTTTTGCATGGAGTTTTTGTATTTTTACAATTCTAGTTTTTTTTTATTTATTTATTTTTTTTTTTTTTTTTTGTGTGTGTGTGTGTGTGTGTGTGTGTGTGTGTGCGTGCGTGCGTGTGTTTATTGTTAGCTATTCGTTCAGCTTTGACTTTCTACTAATATTCTTCAGTTTTATTTTGGGGTCCTATTTTATTTATCACCATTTTCTTTTTTCCTTACACACACACACACACACACACACACACACACACACACACACACACACACACACACACACACACGGTAGCTCAGTGGTTAGAGCGCTGGCTTCACAAGCCAGAGGACCGGGGTTCGATTCCCCGGCCGGGTGGAGATATTTGGGTGTGTCTCCTGTTCACCTAGCAGTGAGTAGGTACGGGATGTAAATCGAGGAGTTGTGACCTTGTTTGTCCCGGTGTGTGGTGTGTGCCTGGTCTCAGGCCTATCCGAAGATCGGAAATAATGAGCTCTGAGCTCGTTCCGTAGGGTAACGTCTGGCTGTCTCGTCAGAGACTGCAGCAGATCAAACAGTGAAACATACACAAGGTCAGCAGTTATCCATATCACTTGTCATTTGGTTGTCTCGTATCTTAGGTATGTAGTCCAACCCCTATATGTTCTGGATCTCTCAAGCTTTTTATTCCTGCTCCACCCTCCCAATGTCACTCACGCACCAGAAGCGATCTCATCTTAAAGGAAGTGAATATCTAATAAGACTATATGTTTTGTAAATAATGATCATAGCAACCGCCATCTCGATACCATCATTTACATTATTACTGATAACCTTACAGTTGCTATTGATGCTGCCACTATGTACACTACTGCCGCTACTACTATCACCACCGCTATTATTAGTTTTGCTGCTGCTGCTGCTGCTACTTTAGTACTACTGCTTTTACTTCTATGACTACTACTACTACTACTACTACTACTACTACTACTACTACTACTACTAATAATAATAATAATAATAATAATAATAATAATAATAATAATAATAATAATAATAATAATAATAATAATAATAATAATAAAATAACAATAATGATAGTAATGAAGTAGTAGTAGTAGTAGTAGTAGTAGTAGTAGTAGTAGTAGTAGTAGTAGTAGTAGTAGTAGTAGTAGTAGTAGTAGCAGTAATAATGATAATGGTAATATTAGAAAAGTAGGAAACGCCTTAAATTATGAACCAAAAAAATAAAACTAAAATCTACGCAAAAGTAAACAAATCATATAAAAAAAAGATAACAGAGACACAGTAAATAGAAATAGATAAGAAAAGGATTAATATCACCACCGAGACACAGAAGGTTAGCTATCGTATTACGCTCTAAGAGACCAAAACACTGAGCAGTTTGTGGAAAAACAAAAGAAGTGTATAAGAGTGTTGGCTGACCCCTTGTCCCATCTCCCTCCACCCCCTCTCTCCCTCTCCCTCTCCCCATCACTCTCCTTCCTTCTCTCTCATTCCCTGGAGAGGCCGAAGAGAACAGGGTCAAGAGTGTGGAGAGGGGAAGGGAGAGGGGAAGGGAGAGGGGAAGGGAGAGGAGCAATGGAAGGATCAGTGTCACAGTTTCCTCCCCACCTCCCCCTCTCTTTTCTCTCTTTCCCCTCTTCCTTGTCCCCTCTTTCTTCCCGTCTTCCATCTCTATCCTGTGCCTAGAAGGGAAAGACAGACGGAGGAGGAGAAGGAGGAGGAGGAGGAGGAGGAGGAGGAGGAGCGATCAGCAGGTGGTCTAAAGGACGGAGGAAGAGGGGAGAGGAATGGGGGAGGAAGAGGGAGTAGGGGGGGCAATGGTGGTCGAGGAGAGGGGACAGAAGTTGAGGGGAGGAACCTGCCTGGCACTGACCCTCATGTTATTTGTGGCACCTCTGAGCCATGGGGGAATTTCATGGTCTGGGAAATCACAGGACAAGTGTGGCATGGGAGGAGACGTGTGTGTGTGTGTGTGTGTGTGTGTGTGTGTGTGTGTGTGTGTGTGTGTGTGTGTGTGTGGGATGAGAAATTCACATATTGGATTCATTATTTCAGTTGTAACTCATTCTTTTGGTGCCTTTTAGAGTGATTTCTGTTATGGATATTTTCTGCTGCGACAAATAGAACTATTATGGCAAAAGGAAAGTAGATCACGATATACAGTTACCTCTCGTGTCGGGAAATGAGTTGGAGTTTAATTGTGTGTGTGTATTTTTCTTGTCTAAGTGTGTTTGTGTGTGTGTGGGATTGTTTGGGTGTTGGGTCTTCACTTTCCCTCTCTCTCCTCTCTCACTCGGCTCCTTCTGCGCCACTCTCCCTCGCTTTCCCTTACACTCGCTCATAGATAAAGTTTCTGGGGTGAAAATGTGGGAATCTTGTGGTCTGGGCTTTGGGAGTCTCGGCTCAACACTTGGCGATAAAAGGTGACGGCGCGGCGATAAAAGAGGACAGCCTGGAGGAAACTGAGAACACAGACTTGTCACGTTCCCGGCCACGAAGCGGAAAGCAGGGATTATGTTCATGCAGGTCCATAATCTTGTTGACTGTAAATACCAATCAGGTGTTGTGGGGATCAGTCCTCCGTGCAAAATCTCTACTCTTTTTTTTTTTCTTTAACTGAGTATGAGAGTGTACTGGATTAGGGAAATGTGTATAGATAGATAGATGTTATAGCTTATCGCAAGAATATTTGTGATTTTAACCTCTTCAGTCATATATTTGTATGTGAAACTTTGCATATGTGCATTAATGGATATACGAATTAGAACATGACACATTTTCTATACAACTCTAATTTAAGTATATTTTGTATTTTCCAAGTAAGAAAAGAAAAATCATTCCTTGCCTTGTGTTTTGGGTCACTTAGGGTCACCTTGGCTCTTCAGGCACCCCTACCGACACTCATGACCCGTCCAAGGGTCACCTGTCCCTTGAGGGCCTCCGTGTCAACTCTGGGAGCCTCTCACATAAACTGTTTGAGAGGCGACCACCGCGACGCAGCTGGAAACTCATCAATAACACACACTTAAAAAACACTCAGTCTCTCTCCCTCCACTGCTGACCACTGCCATTTTTATAAGTAGAGGAAAGTTAAATTACACTGTAAAGACCATATATTTGCGCTTAAGTAGCCTACACTCCATGTTCGTTTAACGTAAATAAAGTAAACTATTTAAGAAAGATATTTTACAAAGACGGTTTGAGAGTATATTGGTAGTGTGCACATTTCATGCTTCTGAAAAAAATGTCATTATAGAAAAACCCATCCTTTCAGTAACGGGGAATAAGGAAGTTACTAGGGGGAAGCGACCATAAGAGGCGGAGAGAAGCAACTTGTGACCGAAAAGGGAATGGAGTGAATGAAATACTGGGTGAAGATGAGAGCGACAGCGAGGTGATGGACTGGTGAAGAGAATGCATGAACTATGGGCATGAGGGTGAGAGGGGTTGACACAGATGGGCAGGAAGAGGTAAAGGAGGCGAGGGTTTGGGAAGCACAGGACTAGAGGACCCTGGGAGACAAGACCTGCCCAGCGTGACCTCGAGCACACTGGCGGCACTGATGGCAGGAAAGTGGAGCCTCACGGTGCCAATGACTCGTGAAGGCACCGCAGCGACAGGGCGGGGAGCACCTTGAGTGGGCGGGGAGCTGAGGACATGTAGGAGTGTGGGAGAACTATATCACTGAGACACATAAAGGAAAGCTAAGAAGCAAAAGGAGGAGACGCGGAAGGAGACTGAAGGTATAGCGTGTAGAGCACGGGATAACTTTACCACTGGGGCAGAAGGCGCTGAAGGAGGCTACGTAGGTTAACAATAGAACGTGTAGGAAGATTAAACATTGTATCATTGGTGGGAAGAAGAAAGAAAAACTAACAACAAAAAGTATTAGCTAAAACAAGATAGGTTAGTAAAAAAAAAAAAATAGAACGTAGAGAAAAGTTAGAATTACATCACTGAGAAACACAAAAAAGGAGAAAACTGAAAGGAAAATGCACTAAGAATAAAAGAAAGGAAAAAAAATATGTTCCTACTCCAACTGGCTGGGAAGTTTGATTTTAACTGGGGCTAAGGTCAATTATAAGGGTGATTGGGGGCAATACACATGGACCGGGGAAGTAGTAGGGATAGCTATAGGCCTGAATAGCAGTGGGCGTGACGAGTATATATCTTGTGTCTGGTGGATGATAATGAAGGGAAAAGGGAAGCAGAATAGGGCTGGGGGAAAGGTCTAGGGTAGCAGGTGGCGGGGGGCAATGGGGGAAGAGGGGGAGAGAGAGAGAGAGAGAGAGAGAGCCGGGGAATAGGAGAGGCGGGCGGGGAAGGCGAGGGGAGAGAAGAGAGCAGGGAAAGGGAGGCAATAAGGACTAACACGGGAGGGACAAGAGAGGAAGGGAAGAAGGGGTTCACGACCTCTGACAGGTGGTCTCCTTCCCTCTGTTATTTACGAATGGAGAAGAGACGGGAGAAGAAATATATGGCGGGAAGAGAGAATATGGGAAAAATAAGGAAAGACGGTGTTGTAAATGAGAGAGAGAGAGAGAGAGAGAGAGAGAGAGAGAGAGAGAGAGAGAGAGAGAGAGAGAGAGAGAGAGAGAGAGAGAGAGAGAGAATCACTATCAATTGTCTTTATCTAACACCGAGAAGAAAGGAAGTGTGAGGAAGATGCCACGTGCAAGTCCGGATGTCCGTCAGTTGATAAAAGGAAAGGGAAAAAAAAATGAAAAAAAAAGCTTGATATATATTCTTTGAAGTACGTGACGGTGCTGCTGCAAACCTCGCGGTGACGGAAGCATCAACATAGCTGCAGATAAAAGAGGTTCAAGGTTTTCTGTTATAGAGTTCATGTACTTTCATATTTTCTCATTTTCGTTAACATTTTCACCGATATTTTTTGCGTTTTATTTTTTTTTTGTGTGTGTATTTGTTAGTATCTTCTTTGCTTAATTTGTTCTGTTAATACTATGTCCATTTTTTATTAGTATTTTGAGCGATATATTTTGCAGTTTTTTTAATATTTTTTGTGTATTTCTTAGTATCTCCTTTGCCTAATTTGTTCTGTTAATACTATGTCCATTTTTCATCAGCATTTTGAACGATATATTTTACATCTTTTTTTTTATATCATTTGTGTATTTGTTAGTATCTCCTTTACCTAATTTTATTCTTCTAATACCATGTACATCTTTTCTTTAACTTTTTATCTTCAATTCCTTTTCTCACTAAGTTTGTTTAGCTCTATTTTGGTGATTGCATTTACTTTCCTTCCAGTTTGTCTTTCATTTTTCCCATCCTTGTATAGCACTGTGTAAGTTGAAAACATATACCCTCTATGAACGCCTTCCTAACCTTCGTTGTTGCACAGATCTCTTTACCAGTGTCTTTCAAGGTAGAGTTTATTGGTTCACTTTCGACTTCGCCAATATCTGACCCTCCATGAAACCAGATTTTTTTTTTAGGCTGCAGCTAGAGAGAGAGAGAGAGAGAGAGAGAGAGAGAGAGAGAGAGAGAGAGAGAGAGAGAGAGAGAGAGAGAGAGAGAGAGAGAGAGAGAGAGAGAGAGAGAGAGAGAGAGAGAGAGAGAGAGAGAGAGAGAGAGAGACGCACTGGAAAGGTCAGCTGTGATGTGCAAACTTAGTACAAAGGAAATTGGCGTAATTAACTATAGAGTGATCTGTTAATTGATTGTGCCATAGGAGCCTCAAGGGGAGAAGCACCTCAGTCTCATCACAGCAAGCCAGTAGTAATGATCCTCCTTCCTTTTATTTAGTAAAGGAAAAAAATAATGAAAAATTGAAAAAAAATACTTCCTTGTTATTTGTATTTATCACTACATCAATAAATGGTAAATACAAATACTAGAAATGATTTTAAAGTGAGGATTTAAGTTTTCTAGTCTAATTAAAACATGTATACAGATGTGAGGATATTTAAAAACTTTCTTAATTCACTCCCTGCACCTCATTATCTAAATAACGTTAGGGATCTCAGGTGTTTGTCATTAAGTAGCAACATAAATGATTTCTTTTTGTTTTTTTACTACTGCACTGCAGATAAAATGTATTGATATTTAGTGGGTTCTCTTCTTCCTCCTCTTTCTATCCTCCTACCCCTCTTCTCCACTGCATCTGATTCCACGCCCCTTAGTTTATACATGTAGCTGAGCCTGCCATTAGAGTTAATAGGGAAACTTTACTCTTTCGTGCCATTTTTCCGATTGCACAACAACGCTGACCTTCGAGCGAACACACTAAATGACTAGAAATTTTGGTTACTCTTAATAGTAACTTTGCAAGCGGGGTCATCGGTTAGTGGTTACATATTTCTATAGGTAACTAATTGCACAGGTGATTGCGAACAATTTGTGGTGCTGGGGAGGCCGCCTGACATTTGTGTGAGGTGTGGCCCCTTGCCGGCCCCTCCTCGCAACGCGGCCCTTGCGGTTGTGTCAAAAGTTACTGGAGGTTAGCAAATTGACGGTCATTTCGTGTGTGCGTGCGTGTGTGTGTGTGTGTGTGTGTGTGTGTGTGTGTGTGTGTGTGTGTGTGTGTGTGTGTGTGTGTGTGTGTGTGTGTGTGTGTGTGTGTGTGCTTAAAAAAATAGAGTAAGTACTGTACATCTATTTTCACTGGGAATGTATTTGCGAATTTTTCCTCGTTTAGTGCTTCTGTTCTTAGCCTTATTCCAGAATTGTTAGTAATAGTTTATCTGTATAATCTCTTTAATACCTGAATGCTCGCGTGGTTATGTTATGCTCATTTAAACATTTCCTTTTTAATAACTACACAATGAGGGAACGAGCTTTGATGACTTGTTTAACTAATAACAGTCAAAAAAATCTAAATAATGACAATATAAGATAAATGTCAGTCACTACAATAAAAACAGGAACGCTCTCACAATAAAGTCGGCAAAAAAAATCCATAAATAGAATAGAGGAATAGATAAATGAATAAGACAAAAAACTCTCGAGGCCACCACTTTCAGTAATCGCCAACTTCAGTATTGTAGCGTGCGTGAGAATCGCGTGACTTCAAGAGATGCAACAAAGCTTCGAAAAGTCAGATAAATATTAGAGTAGAATGCTTGAGAGAGAGAGAGAGAGAGAGAGAGAGAGAGAGAGAGAGAAACTGTATGTAGAGGATTAGTGAGCAGAGTAGTAAGGAAGGGGAAGAAGGAGGGCGGCAGAGGAAGGAAGCAGGGGGGGGGAGAAGGTCCACAGCTCGTAAGACACAGCAGTAAATTTAAGAACAACATGTGATAACTCAACCCACGTGCTCTAGACTGGATGGGGTCCGTTGGT
>NC_059303.1:12325359-12327859 GCF_017591435.1 Portunus trituberculatus | reverse complement strand
ATCTGATACATAAAATGGAATTCAGATATCGCATTGATGTCGATAAATGAATGCACCTTTTTGGCTTCCTTTTGCCATCACCCCACGTTTGATTTACGCGTTCGTGACTTCTCTTGTGTTCGTCAGTATTGCAACACAATGTGCTTCGGTGGAAAGGAATGACATTAATTTTATGATCATCCTCTGCGTTTTATAATCAACTTTTATTTTGCGTTTATATGACACGAATAAGATTTTAGGATTTAGGTATTGCCACACAGTCAGCCCCTTCAGGAGAAACATATATACTATTTCGATTTTCTGGTCTTTCTTCCGTTTTAATCCACCAAGTAATACAAAACTTTAGTGACTTGATTTTCTATCCTCAGTACGTGTTCCTGAGTAGAGTTATGGTGCTTCAGATAGCGTCATAATTTGGTAAACGGTGAAGAGGAAGTGTGCAAATGAGGGAAGATACACACACACACACACACACACACACACACACACACACACACACACACACACACACACACACACACGCGTAAGGTCTGCAGGGTTTCAGACTTTATGGTAATTCTTATTATTATGTTGCTATTTATATTCTTTTAATCGATATGTTTTTATTTGATTTTATTCAAGTCTGTTATTCTCCTCTTTTCTCTCTTCCCTGCCTCTGTCTCTCCTCTCTCTCTCTCTCTCTCTCTCTCTCTCTCTCTCTCTCTCTCTCTCTCTCTCTCTCTCTCTCTCTCTCTCTCTCTCTCTCTCTCTCTCTCTCTCTCTCTCTCTCTCTCTCTCTCTCTCTCTCTCTCTCTCTCTCTCTCTCCTCCTCCTCCTACTCCTCCTCCTGCTCCTGCTCCTCGCTCGTTAACTCTTTATCCCCTCACCTGCTCCCTCTCCCTCCTCACTGACGCTTTCCCCTCCTCACCTGCCTTCGCCTCTCCCTAATAGTCCGTGACGTAGTGTTGTGTCGTGTCTTGGTAGTTATAATTTTCTATGTAAATCGAACTTATTTATATTTTACTTTTTATATTATTTTTAAGTAGATTTTTTTTTATCGATATTAAGGTGGTATTTAGTTTTACGCTTACTTCTTTAACTTTTTTTTATATTATTCTCTTTATTTCTTTTCTTCTCTTTACTTTCTTCCATATTCTTTGGTTTTTCCTAATTATTCTCTTCTACTCTTACTCCTGCATCTCGTCCTTCTCTTCTTCATTCTTTTTGTATTTCAATTTTTTTCCCCTTCCTTTTCCTCATCCTAGTGTTAATTTTTATCTTCCTCTCACGTCCCGTCTGTCCTTCCTCCTCTTCCTCCTCTTCCTCCTCCTCCTCCTCCTCTTCCTCCTGCTAGACCTTTCTCTCCATCCCTGTCGACTCATCTCGCCACCCTCCCGTTCCATGTCCTTTCCTGACATTCCTTTCTTCTCCCATGCATGACCTTCCTTGTCCTTTCATTTCCTTCCTCTCCCCTTCCTCTTCCTCCTCCATTCCCTTCCTGGACACACCTGCCTACACACCTGTCTCGTCTTCTCCAGTGAACACAGTTTTTTTTTTCAATTTTGGTATATTTTTCTTATAATCTTGTATTGTGTTTTGTTTCATATGTTTTTTTTTTTCTTAAGCGCTTCCTTCCTCTGTTTCTTATCTATTTTCTTTCTTTTTTCCAGTTTTTATTTGATTTTAGGATTGTTATCTATTATTTCTTCTCGCTTTTATCGTTGTCTTTTTTCTGTATTTCATTTATTTTCTCTTCTTCTATGTTCTTCTCTTGTCTTTATTTTCATCTTCTTTGATATTTTGCTTTTATTTCCTTGTTTTTATCTATTTTGCTGTATATTCTATTCATTCTACGTATCTTTTTTGTATCTCTTTCGTATGAGCTCCTTTGTTCTCTCTATTTCTCATTCTCTAGCTTTCTTCCTTTCTTTCTGCATTTATTTTCATCACATTTTCCTTTCCTTTCCCACAACCTTTTTTCTGATTTTCTTCCTTACTCTTGTTTTTTGCCGTCTCATATCTCCTCTATTTTTTGGTATCTTTCTTCTTCTTTATTACCGTCTTTTTTATTTTTATTTTTTCTCCTCCGCTTTTTGCCCGTCTCCCGTGTTTTCCCCTTTCATTCTCCGTTTCATCCCCTCGCCATCATCTTTATCTCTACATCTTATACTCTCTCCATCGTTTTCTTTCCCTTCCTTTCTCTAATTTTGTCTCAGTCACCCCCACGTTGTTCATGAGACACTCTCTTCATGGGTAGTCATCATCACTTTTTGATAACCTTAACATCCTCCTCTTTCCTCTTTACATTTTTCTTTCCATACCTTTCCGTGCCCTTCCTCAGATATCCCTCCCATCCTTCCCTTTTCTGCTCTTTCTTATATTTTGTAATAGTTTCCTTGTGTACCCTCGCTTCCATCTTACTCTTTCGTCTTCAAGCTCCTTCCAATATCCTGACATTCCCTTCTCAAGCTTCCCCTTCCATCCTCTTTCCCCTCGTATTATTTCCCTTTCCCAAATATAC
>NC_059303.1:12317859-12320359 GCF_017591435.1 Portunus trituberculatus | reverse complement strand
TGTTGTTGTTGTTGTTGTTGCCACTATCATTATTAACGTTTCTGTTATTATCCTTAGCATCATTATTACTATCATTATCATTATGATTCTTATTATCATCATCCATGTCATCATATTATGGTAAGATTAAATTACCCACTGATACGAAAAAAAAAATATTTGTTTGCTTTAAAGAACTGGACTAGAGAAGAGAGGATGGGAAGGTCGCTCAAAACAAAGCCAAATCCGGTATAAAACAACCAACAACAATTCACTGAGAAAGGAAACTGTATCTAATGAGTCAATGTATGAATTTTCCGCTCGGTCGGGCGCCTGCCTTGTCTTCCTTGATGTGTTTGCAGCAACGCACACCAGGGCATTGCAGCCTCGGGTCGCTCACCTCTCTGTTCCTTGCGGAGCGGAAGTGTTTTTCTCAGTATGTTTTGTTTACTCTATGAAGTCTTGCTCTGACATGGAGTACTCCTTCTGCTGGGTCAGTTGGTCAGGAAAAGTAGTGAAGTTTTCACATGTTTTCTAAAGTTAAAATTCGCCTTGAAACAGCAACAAGGAGGGTGGGAGGAACTCAGGTGTAACAGAAAACGGAGGAAGGGCGGAGTCCCCCTTGAACAGTGGTACTACGCGTGACCCACCGCCGGGGTCAGGCCAGAAGGTCAAGGAGAGGAAACCACCCATCGGAAGTCCGCTTGGCTGCTCGCCTTCCCTTATATTTTTTTTTCTTTTTTCATTCACGTGTACCTCTGCTATTCTTGTGTTTGATGATTCTCGATCATTAGAGTGACGGTTGTTTCCCTTCAGAGACAGGATCACCTATATAATTTTTCTACATAGCCCTTTTCTTTCTGGAAGTGCAGTGTCCTTCCAATACGGAAGGGTAAAGCCCCTGACGTCCTGCCGGTCACTGTTGAATTTGATGCAGGATGTTAGTATCGTCTTCACTGTCTGAAGAATTTGTCCTTCAGACAGACAATATTTTGGAAGCTGCGGGAATCGCTGAGGCGTTGCAGCACCACTAAGTGCATCCTTAAAGCCCCTGATGGCACGGGGATACGATGGCCACCAGACCCTGCAAGCGGGAGGCAAGGAAGCAATCAAGCAAGTCTGCGGCCGCGAAGTTTCCCCAACGTGTTTACTGTGTGACGTGGAGCGGAACAGTCCTGGCTGTCTTCCTGTTGCACAGACCCATCCTGGGAAACCTGCAGCCGGCAAGGACACGACACATATGGCTCTGGCCAGGGTTGAGGACCTGCCCGCCCCATCTGCCTGACAGGTGGCGTACGGAGGCCCGTGACTGAGGAAACTGAGGGCAGGAAATTATATGATTTGTAATCGAATTCATGAATGTGATGATAAAGAAACACAAAGTTCTGTTTTAGTCAAGTGAATGATCTTTTGTGGTGGACATTGGATCTAAAGGAATATATTAATGATGTGCAATGTAAGATGACGGAACTGGTGATATCTAGAGTTGCACTGGCTATCCTGTGGAAAAATAATATAGAAATGGCGGGCATGGTTGTGATGAGACCGGCGTGGGAGGGAGGCGGGGTCGAGGTCAGCAGACAGGTGTAAAAGAAGGAGTGTGGCCAGGCCTCGGGGGTCAACTGGAGAGTCATAAGGTTTCCAGGGTACACTATTTAGGTCAGGGAACAAGTCACTTATATGGGCCACATGGTGAGTTCTTTTGCGGTGTGTGGTAGAAATTCATACAATCTTGCAAGATATGAGAGTACAGGATTAGGCATACTAGTGTTAAGTAATTAAGTTTAGCTCTTCTCTCTAAGCGACACCAGTGAAGTGTTTTATATGTGTCAGAACTTTAATTCATCAGAAAAAAAAACTTTAGAATTTCTAAGAATGGAAAATTATATTCCATTTTTAGCATTCCGATCTCTACAGAGACGCTTAGATGTGCGTGTAGTCCATGAAATACCCTTGCAACACACCTCTTTGCGTCACGTTTACAACATCAGGACCCTTACCCTCCCTATCCTGTCACGCCCCTTCAGCCTTGGGAACCCACAATTACTCGGCGGTCGTTAAACTATGGGTAGTTAATACAGGGGTCCTGTGTCCTATGCTAGTTTGCAATGATCTCTTATTGCTCAGGTCATGCCCTTACCGCCAGATGTCTCCCCAGGTGGCCTTTTGGGAACTTTTCCCTTGTGACTTTGAATAGAAATATATAAGAGTTAATTTTCTACTTGAACTTCATCATGTGGATCCCAGGAATAACATTTTCTTATCTGTCATCATGAAATTCTCGAGATACAAAGAGAAACGTGAATGTTGAGAGCAAGAAGTGTGACATAGATAGTGTTTATGGAAGTTCCTGCAACCAGTAATTCAAGTCACGCTTTCCTTGTATTTGATTCAGTTGTATGTTTAGGATACATTCACTTATTACGAGAAAGGCATAATAAGCCACACTATATGCTTGCGAAATCACACAACGAAAAAAGAAATCACCAGCTTTTTTATTTTTTACTGTAGACATAGAAAG
>NC_059303.1:12300359-12312859 GCF_017591435.1 Portunus trituberculatus | reverse complement strand
TTGGCTCACAGGCACACACAGGCAGCACACCTATCTGAGTGCTGAGGGCAAAACTTCTTTTTATTTAAGACCAATTATTGTTTTTCTCTTGCACGCAACTTTAAATGTATGCTTTGACTTGTTGACATCTGAATTATATTTCTGGCATTATTATGGTCTCGGTATTGTGGCTCAACCATTACTCCAATCCAAAGTCAGCTTCACCTTGCATATATAGGAAAGGTTTTAACATTGTGCAATAATTCTGTAGATTTCCATTTATTTGTATTTTCCTTCGAAAGGAGTTGCCACGTCGTGTCTGGAGTTGGTGGTGGCGTGTCTAGAATGGCCAAGCACCTCTGGGGCTGCGGGGTCGCCAGGATGAGGCACATTTTCTGCCTGAGAAACATGATGCATGACGTTGTGTTGAGTGTGCAGCGCCGGTCTTCCTGTGCTGCTGACCACAACTATACCAGAGTGTTGTCCTTCCTTTACGATCGATTGTATACCAAACATTTAGATGTGGAAGATATGTTACATGAAAACCAAAATAAACTCAAATACTCAATTTCATAGACAGCTTAAAGACCTGCTGTCAAGAAGGAGGCAAAAAACTCATAAAACCTGAGCATTTGATATCTCTGAGTGCAGCCTGGTGAGACGACATCCCCCTTTCCTATATACTTGTACATGTTCTCGGGCGATGACCGTGCCGGCGACGGAGGCGGCGGGTGGTGGCGGGAGGGTCAAGGTGAGGGCCATCAGGAGGCACCACCGAGCCGTGACGGACACTCCGCCCGCGTCCGTGTGTCTGTGTGGTTGTGTGCCTGTGTGTGTGTGTGTGTGTGTGTGTGTGTGTGTGTGTGTGTGTGTGTGTGTGTGTGTGTGTGTGTGTGTGTGTGTGTGTGTGTGTGTGTGTGAGTGTTTGTGTGCTATATCCGGCAACAAGCCTCTGCTGGCAAGATGTTGTGTTGGTGTCGCCCTAATCAATCACTTTGGGATATTGACGCACGTGACCAGTAAGCTGTGGCCAGGAGGAATGTATAGTTTTCTGACACTGAAAGACATTTAACACTTTCCTTACCAGTTGGACGATTTTTCATTTGTGTGTATGCGGGTTACTAGGCCACAGTGGCGACACACATATAGAGTGGCTTCATTGTGGAAAGTTTGAAGTTTTCCTGTTTTCTTCCTAGAGTCTCCTATTTAATGTTTGATTGAGAGGCTACTTTAATTTGACTGTAAAATATGTGTCTTTGGTATTTCTTATAGCTTTGGATAGCAGGAAGGTTAAGAAGATATGTAATGTCACTACAGCGAGAGTGAAGCGCCTCTTGAGTTGTTCTTGAGTCTAAATGTCTTTTAGTGACTGGTGAGAAAAAATATGGGAAGGAAGTAGGTGAAAGAACCTTCCTTGTTCCTCCTCACCTTCCCCGGCCGACGGTAAGGCGCCGTCGGATATGGACAATTGTAGGACTCCCGATCGTCTCACAAAGCCTCCTTCCGTCCTTCTAAATGTCAGAAGGTGAGAAGGTTCTACGGAGGAAGCAACGACGGAGATTACCATAGGGAAAGAGTACAGGCAAGAAAGAACAGGATGAGGCTCAGCATTACCTAAAGAAATTGGAAAATGATGTATCGACCCTTCTATTTGTGGCTTTTCCAACAAAAAAGGGAATGGTCGAATGGAAATTCAATTTATTTTCGCAATGTCTGCAAGTGATGCGGTTACGATGTGATTTATCTGTTTTAGAAAGGTGTTGTCTTCTGTTATTGCCATATATATTGATTTTTCTTTTTCAATCTTATAAAGCATTAGATTCTTATATATTCTTGACAGAGTAGTGGTTTAAATATCAAGAGAAAAAAAATACTGATATGTATTCCCTGTATTTCTGAAGTTAGAATCACGGTTTTCTTTCTCGTCTTGCAGGGTGAGTGTGTGGCGGCGGCGGCTGTGTCTGGGGGACTGGGTGAGTATTGGTGGAGGTTAACAGAATGCGCCGGGAGGAGGAAGTGTTATTGTTCTTTTTTCAACCCGTACATATTCCACGTTTCTGGGAACCAATATCTAGCAGTTCTTCTTAACCTCTGAAATTGTTGAGCTTTGAAATAAAATAGATGTATTGCGTTGCCTGTTTTATTTATAAAGAGAAAAAAAATGCCATTACTAACAACTTAAATATTTAGATAGTTCCCGTTTACATCCTGTTTACATATATGTCTGCACGTTTTCAGCCAAATTGATTATTTGTATCGTGTCAAAGATACGTTCAGGTTTATCACGTAATTTATGTAATCTTGTACAATATCAGACGAGAGTGTGCATCTTGTCCGTGACGTGTGTTGCTGCTGCTTGTGTTATGAAGCTGTGACGCATTGCTTGTGGGCGTGTCTGAATGTGCTGTACTGCGTGTCCGGATGAGCAGCGGCGTCTCATTGGCTCTCCTGTTCTTTTAGCCACGCCTTCTCACGCAAAACACCTTCGCCATTTCATTCATATCTTCTTCCGACGGCGACTCGACGTTCATTCATGCGTGGACTTTCCAAGGCCAGGACGATCACCAGCAGGACGAGTCTGCCACTAAACCAGCCGGTTCTTCCTCCCTCGGTCCTTTCTAGCTCCGCCCTTCCTCCCCTCTCCTCCTCCTTCCTTTCCCTCCTTCTTGTACACAGTCTCAGCTGACCAGCAAACAAACTGATGTACGGGCCAGCCCCTCGGCCTTAGAAATCCCTAGCAAAACATGTCACAATCTATTATCTATTTACTTAACTTGCCATTCATCTTCTATACCTTCGGGTAACTGTTTCTCCTTACACAGTTATATGCAAGCCTGCCGGAAAGTTTGAAAAGTGTGTGTGTGTGTGTGTGTGTGTGTGTGTGTGTGTGTGTGTGTGTGTGTGTGTGTGTGTGTGTGTGTGTGTGTGCACGTGCAGTCAGCGCCGGTAAGACAAGTGGTGGCCGGAACTCGCCGGCCCTCAGCGTTAGCCTTGCAGCACATCGGCGCCTCAGGACCTGCTCGCCACCGGATGTTACATGGGACGAGGCGACCACATGGGAGAGTCCTGGCTCGCTGATGACCCAATTCCTGTAGTGAAGAACCGCAGAGTTCGAGTGCATTGCTAGCCGCAAGTCATCGCTTGGACGTCGGCCAGTTGTTCTTTCTTGGCATTTTGATCCTTACCACTCCTGCCGTGAGGACTTTCTTCAGCTCAGACATCGACTCTGGAGCTGAAATTTAATTCGTTCATTCTTGGTTCACTGCGTTTTAAACCTGTGGTCATTCCGGCCTCGGAGCGTCTTGATGATTCGAATTGTTGCAAACAGACGACTGTCACGGGAGGCGAGCAGGAGCAAAACCACAGCGGCGGACTTTGCTCCACAGACATTGTTAGAGAGGAAAGGAGTAAAACACGAAGTAAAATCAGAAAATAAGCGTGAGGTATCTATTGATAAAACTCAGAGAGCATCCATTTGGCCATTAAAGCTTGTGATGCTTTGTCACCGCCCTGCTTCCCATATCACATAGTCCCTCAATGGCATCAGCGCGGTACAATTCTTTACCTGGTGGATTCTTTCTGGATCAATAAACATATGTCGGCACGATTACTTTACGATGAAAATTTGTGCTTTACACACTTCACATATAATAAATGGAAAGCATGGAAGCAATCACTGCAAAAACCCTCTGATAAAGGTGTGAAGTGGGCGGTAAGTGTGGAAGACTCACGCAGCATTAGCCCAAAATTGCAGCAATCTTGTCTTGTCTGTCATCTGTGTAACTTGATCCACAAAGGTCGTGTAATATTTACCAAAAAGAAAAGAAGGAAATTGGCCAAAATGTCGGAGCTTATATCAGTGTGCTTGACCTCAATAATTTCACGTGACCTACCAACCGCAGCCAGGTGACCTCTGCTACCGCGTTTCACTAGAGCTTCAGCAACAATTCACGTGTAGTACTGACGGTAATGTTAGACTCTCGGCGCGTAAAGTGATCGTGTTCATAGCGTCACGATGCTGGTGCAATGAAATGAGCTGGAATTCGTGGTGTTTTTGGCTGTGTAGTTATTACTTTGTTGCTGGTGGTGGTGGTGGTGGTGGTACTTGAGGTGCTGTTTTTCTTTCTCTTCTCTTCTTCTTCTTCTTCTTCTTCTTCTTCTTCTTCTTCTTCTTCTTCTTCTTCTTCTTCTTCTTCTCCTTCTCCTTTTCTTTATTATTGTCATTATTATTGTTATTATTATTATTATTATTATTATTATTATTATTATTATTATTATTATTATTATTGTTATTATTATCATTAACATTTTTATTATAAGTTACATTTCTAGTGTTCGTTCGAGTATATCATCTTAATTTATTTTTTTTAATTTATTCATCATTATTTTCACGAACAGTTTTTTATAGTGTCGATCAATTTGGAATGTATAAACAGTTCTCCGACACTTTCATGGAGTCTTATCATTTTCTTGCTTCATGTTTTTGTCCACACGGCTTTTCTTGCGGAATCTCTGCTGGCGCGGAAAGATTTTATGTCGCCTCATGGCTTTGCATTAACAGACACATGAAGCTTTAATGTGAATATCAAGAGTAATTATTTCCTCGAAAAACATTATATTCTTATGTCACTTAAGTACTAGAAGTTAAATACCAAATGAAGTGGCATAGACTTACCACTTCACCGCCATATCTTTGAGTAATCTGACAGTTTACCGATAGAATACAGGAGTGACGAATAATGAAGCACAGTGCATATAGTCCAAGAGATGGAAAGAGCTTCAAAAATACTTAGGATTCCAGCTTACATTTTTTTCATTTTCTTTTAAAAACGAAGGCTAGCAATGAAAGACTGATAATAAAAATTGCTACCAGTGTGTGCGTGTGTGTGTGTGTGTGTGTGTGTGTGTGTGTGTGTGTGTGAGAGAGAGAGAGAGAGAGAGAGAGAGAGAGAGAGAGAGAGAGAGAGAGAGAGAGAGAGAGAGAGAGAGAGAGAGAGAGAGAGAGAGAGAGAGAGAGAGAGAGAGAGAGACTAATCACTATCATCAGCATTCCTCCATGAGTCTAAAACGTTAACAGAGGCGGGAACAAAGAGGCAAGAAAACATACATCACTGGCCAGCCGAGGGGAGGATGCTTGTCTGCTCTGCCTGTCTCCTCGCCTGGCCTGCTCCTCGCCTTAGCGTCTAGACAGTTGCTGCAGTGTCCGTCTTCTAAACAAATTGTTATCATCTTTCTTTAATTTCTAATAATCATCCCGTCATAATTAGATGTTCTTAAAATCATTATAATCAGTATCATCATTATCATCATCGACAATGATAGTTCTCTTCATAACAAAGGCACTTCCTCGTTTTCTTCACTCATCTCACTCCTTGATGGTAAAAACTCAGGCACGCTGCAAGCAAACCTCCAGGCGACGTTACTCTCAAGATCTCACCACGCACAAACCACAAGCTCTTCCTGCAGTGTTTTTTACCATGATCAAGCTGGACAGAGAGGTAAGCGAGAGGAATACCTCGCAAAACCACACGGGCAGAACAAACAGAAGTAAGGAACACATCAGAAACACAAGAATCTTTAGTATCGCGGTGTGTTCTCCTGCCGTGGGATGAAGCTGTCAAAAAGAATAGCTTTTCTGCTTCATTTTTTGAAGGGCCTACTTGTTGACAGCGTCCCTACCCCACGACCCTCGCGTTCCCACCCACCCCCTCCTCCAGAAACAACGTGGTCCTGCTGACCCACTTTCTGTCGCGCCCCTCAAGTCTTCCAAACAAACAAGACTGACAAAGCTCTTAAGAATATACACCGAGAGGAAGTGAGAGATAAGAGCAGCGGGAGGAATGAGCGAAAATAATTATTGACAGGAAAGAAGTAATAAAAGGACGAGTAAAATAGTTTATGTAGGAGTTATTGTTCAGCGAGATGTGTGTGTGTGGCTTTTAGTAATGAGACATGAATATTAATAAGTAAAATGATTAAAGAAAGAAAATACTGTAGAAAATACTATCTAAGCTATTCTGTATGCCATCAAATAACGATGGTACGAATGAGGATGTACTAATGGGGACATACTATGAAGGAAGAAGAATGTTTCAAGAGTAGAAATAAGAGAATTGACCGCTAACGCCATCACACAGGAAGATGACGGCAATCCAATTCATTATGATTTCGACACCTTTCACCCCCGGGCGCCAGAAGTGAGATTGCAGATTCCTTAATTCAAAAGTATGATAAGGTAGCACGAGAGTCTATCTTATTCTCCTCTGTCCATCCTCTTCCTCCTCCTCCTCCTCCTCCTCCTCCTCCTCCTCCTCCTCCTCCTCCTCCTGCTTCGCTTCTTTTTATTGTTCTTCTTTAGTTCTTTTGTTCTTTTATTTACTTAGCTACTTACTTGCTTTCTTGTTCTTGTTCTTGTTCTTGTTCTTGTTCTTGTTCTTCTTCTTCTTCTTCTCTTCGTCTAATTTTACCTGTTCATCTCCATCCTCATCCTCATCATCTTCTCCCTCCCCTTACTACTTCTATCCCTCCTCCATGCCCTTCTCGTTCTTCCTCTTCTCGCTCTCCCAATTCACGAACCTCACCACCACAACCATCATCACCCATCACCACGCCCCGCCTCCTCCTCCTCCTCCTCCTCCTCCTCCTCCTCCTCCTCCTCCTCCTCCTCCTCCTCCTCCTCCTCCTCCTCTTCATCCTCGTCCTTTTCTTCTTCTTCTTCCTCCTTTCTCTCTCTGTCTCTTCTTTCTCTGCCCTTCCAGGATTGCAGGCGCATCCGGAGGTGGTCAAGCATATCGTTCTCGAGGAGTAATTTGTTGTGGTGTGAGAACTGTGGCGCTGGACGACGGTCGCTCATCCGGTGTGTGTGTGTGTGTGTGAGAGAGAGAGAGAGAGAGAGAGAGAGAGAGAGAGAGAGAGAGAGAGAGAGAGTAAATGTTCCTGATACAATGTTTTTAAATGGGACTTTCTATTCATCATATAAACATCATTCTCAGTCAACATACTTGTCAGAGAGAGAGAGAGAGAGAGAGAGAGAGAGAATATTGGGCTTGTGTCTTGTTACTTGGTGGGAAGTGGTCGTGTGTCATGGGCGTCCTTCAGGCGATTGTCTTCAGTACCTCATTGCAACCCGAGCCACTTCAGTGCTTTACGTGCCATCAGGTCTGGAGGTGAGGGAGCACACACACTTCGTCTTGCATCAGTATATTGCTCACCAGGCTGCACGCGTCAAATTTCTGGCTCTGGAACCGTTTTTGGTCCGCCGTATGTCCTCCTCTTGTGTTCTGAGCTCATCCGGTGTCCAGATCGTCAATGTAATATGCAGTTAGAGTTTTCCCACCGTCTCTTTCCGCCCTCTTAGCGTGTTGGCGAAGATTGTGGGTCACGGAGGGTCGGGAAGACATAAGTCACGATATGAGACACGGGTAAGGCAGAGAGAGAGAGAGAGAGAGAGAGAGAGAGAGAGAGAGAGAGAGAGAGAGAGAGAGAGAGAGAGAGAGAGAGAGAGAGAGAGAAATGTGGACGTGTGTGGTGGCGCGTGTGTGCATGTATCTATGCACGTCATCAAGTAGGTGGAATGTCAGAGCGGGAATGCCCACCAATGGTCCACGAGAGGAGGCAGCCTGCTGACGTCTCACCTCTACTTCACCCCGCCACGCCGCCCTGCCTGTTGCGTGGCATTCATTTTAACGCACGAGTCGTTCATGAGGAATAATCTGCATGATGAAATTGTTAGAGTGCGTCATTGCACTGCTGTCTCTCCTTTGATGAACCATACACTGTGGTTTGGGTCAGTTTGGCCGTCATTATTCTCCTTCCTATGTTTTGTATTCCAACCGAAGGAAGTGAGGTGTCCGGGGCGCCTTTGATTCCCTGGAAGGATGTGCTGCACCTTTCCTTGGCTGTGGCAGGTGTGCGGGCAGGCCTCAGGTGGGAAAGATCCTTTCCATCGCCGGAAGGATGGTCGGTGTAACTATCCTGATTGTTGCTAATACTTGCGTCGCTCCCACAGGTGCCCGGTAGAGCGCGTCGGGGATTGGAACGTGATTGTGTGTTGGGGACGCAAGCAGGTGACCGGTTGTCGATGCTTTGGGTTTGTGAGTTGTGTGTTTACACAGGGTTGAGTTTCTTTTCAATTCAGTTTGTCTCATAACATCACGAGGTTCTCAGGTGCATGACCGAGAAAAAAGGAATTTTGTAAATAATTCATATTAATTATTATGTTTTATGTACCTAAAACGCTTAAGACTGCTTTGTGACACTTGGAAAAGTAGACTTAGTTCTATCCACGCACGGACAAACACAGAATTATGTCCATACGGATGTGCATGCATTGAAACTAAGTGCCTACGGCCGCTCCAACGCGTGTGCCCTTTCTCCCTCACACACATTCTGGAGATACAATTACAGATGAAGGTTTCAAAGATAATATTTTCAGATTCACATTTCTGTAGGTAACTTTGAGTCAGCAAAACCATTTTCCTCAGATATTTTATATTTTTCTTACAAATATTAAAAAATATAAGATATAATTATAGAAAATGAATGTTCAACGTTGCAGACAACTCACGCACCACACGACGTAATGTTTTCACAACGAGTAATCACTTTACGTTTAAAGTGTGATAAGAGAATATATTCCTGATCCTCAAAATCAATGATATAGAATATTTGTTGCAAACTCATGGTACAATAATGGATATCTCGAATACATATGACATGGAACCTATGGAACAAGTTTTGCATTAACGCAACGAAGCATCCACATTATGTAAAAGTGCTTATCTAATGAAACCTTGGCTTCACAGACTATTACGTCTATACATGCTTATTTACATATGTGTATATGACTTGTTGATAACAATAAATATTAATTCACACACACACACACACACACACACACACACACACACACACACACACACACACACACACACACACACACACACACACACACACACACACCTATTGAGATGAATATTTTCCTTGTGTGTGTGTGTGTGTGTGTGTGTGTGTGTGTGCGTGTGCGTGCGTGCGTGTGCTCTCAGTGTCGTGTCGGCTCCGTGTGAGAGAAGCACAAATGGACCGACTGATGGAGATTATTACGGAGTGAGGCGGTGTTCCCGTCGCCCCTCTTCCTCGGTGACACGGACGCTGCCTCTAAACCGACACGAGCTGGTAATGAGCATGCAGGAAAACATTCATATGTAAATCTTATACAAAGGAATTTTCGATTCACGGTATTTCATTCAAACGTATACAAAAGTTTTATTATTTCTTTTTTTTTTATTTATTTATTTTTTTAGTTAGTTTAATTTTTTGCTGATGAGTCAGGGAGAACAGTAGCGACATAATCTACGATGATGACCCAAATTGTCGTCTTTAAATGGTAGAACAGGGTTAGTGGGGCCCTGAGAAGACTGAGTGGGGCAGGAGCGTCGCAGGAAGCCTGGAAGGGTTTCCTGGGTAGCTGGTTCCGTTGGTGGGACATGTCAGAGCGGGTCTGGGAGTGGCGATCTACACCTTGGGGCGCCACAATGTGAATTACCGCAAGAGGAAGCCCGCCAGGCCAGGAAGACGCCGTAACACCTTCTCAGGAACGAAGTTTTTCTCTCTCTTCCTCTCGTGCAATTACATTTTTCCGTCGCTTCATGGGAGTGGTCGCCCGCAGTGTTTCCCCCATGGCCAATGTCCTCTGTCATTCATTCATTCATTCATTCTCATGTACCTCTCTCTCTCTCTCTCTCTCTCTCTCTCTCTCTCTCTCTCTCTCTCTCTCTCTCTCTCTCTCTCTCTCTCTCTCTCTCTCTCTCTCTCTCTCTCTCTCTCTCTCTCTCTCTCTCTCTCTCTCTCTCTCTCTCTCTCTCTCTCTCTCTCTCTACATAATATTAGTCTCAGTACATAGTTTGCGTATCATTAATCCTCTCTCTCTCTCTCTCTCTCTCTCTCTCTCTCTCTCTCTCTCTCTCTCTCTCTCTCTCTCTCTCTCTCTCTCTCTCTCTCTCTCTCTCTCTCTCTCTCTCTCTCTCTCTCTCTCTCTCTCTCTCTCTCTCTCTCTCTCTCTCTCTCTCTCTCTCTCTCTCTCTCTCTCTCTCTCTCTCTCTCTCTCTCTCTCTCTCTCTCTCTCTCTCTCTCTCTCTCTCTCTCTCTCTCTCTCTCTCTCTCTCTCTCTCTCTCTCTCTCTCTCTCTCTCTCTCTCTCTCTCTCTCTCTCTCTCTCTCTCTCTCTCTATGTTGCATGCCACCCACGGCAGATATTTTTAGACCTTTCTCCCAGCACGACTTCCCACGTTCATCTTCAGCTGGGGCGAAGAGGGTGGAGAGCGGCAGGTGTTTAAGGGTGTCACGTCCTCGGATTAGCTCCCTCCCCTTCCTCCAGTCGAGTTCCTTAACTTCCTTTCCCTCGTAAATATCTTCCTCCTTATCCATAATAATGCTTTGCAATTTCCTCTGCCTTTATTAGTATCATCCTCTCCTTCTTTCTGCATATGCTTTTGCTTTCTGTCTCCCTTGCTTCACAGATGAACGGTTTCCTTTGTTATGTACGTAATGTATTGATGATCATGCGTCCTGTGTGTGTGTGTGTGTGTGTGTGTGTGGGAGGGACCGGTTGATGTGGTTGGAAAAAGAGAGAGAGAGAGAGAGAGAGAGAGAGAGAGAGAGTGTGTGTGTGTATGTGCGTGTGTGTTCAGTGGTGGTCAACCTACCGAATAAAAGACAGATCCAAAGAAAGTAAAGATAATATGGGTATCGACGAAAGAAGTGAGGAAGAGAAAGTGTAGGAGAGGATGTGAAGAGACTTTGAAGGTTAAGAGAAGAGCGTGGGAGTCAGAAAGCGAGGGAGGAAGGAAAGGAATGGAGGGTGGAGTGACAGGAGGCAAGAGGGGAGAAGAAGGCAAAAAAAATCAGGCGCAAGAAACAATAGATAGAATCTCCAACAGAGAGAAATTACAGTAATAGAAATTTGTGAATTCTGAGGCGCGTGGGATGAAGAATGTTAATAAATGCTTCTGTGGCAATAAAGTTGTAAGATATACCAGCACATTTTCTGGATCCATGTCAAGATCATTCACCTGAGCTACAAATAGGTTAGGTTAGGTTAGACTGGCGGGGTTTGGCTTGATGAGGTTAGATTACGGTTGGTTTGTTTATGCTAGGATTGCTTTTGTTAGGTTAGATTCGGCCAGATTGGGTTGGATAGAAGGTTAGGCTGGGAGGGGAGGGTTGGCTTGATTAGGTTAGGTTAGGGTTGGTTTGCTTAGGATAGGATTGGTTATGTTAGGTTAGGTTTGGCTGGATTGGGCTGGATAGAGTTAAAATATGCTTGGCTAGAGTAAAAGAGGATAGGTTACAGTGATTAAGTATATGAATTGAGGTGAACTAACCTAAACCATCCTAACCCAATCTATCTCATCCCAGAGAACTGTTGAGGCTCATCACATGATACCACTTTCTTCCACAAACCACAAGAGAAGTTGAACCCAAGCCACGTTTGAAGGCGCAGCGTGGGAAGGACGGTCCAGGAGAGTTCATGAGCCTAAAAATAAACATATTGAAATTCTATCCCCGATCGGGCGAGTCATTTTATGTGTTTATGTTTGTGTTCGTCTTCCCGGCCGCCCGACGCCTGTTTTCTTTGTCGTCGCCGAGATGTTACCAGACGCCCCTCCGCCGCTACCTCTGACCTCGTGTTGCTGGCCTGTGTGTTTCGTGCCTTACTCCTTATAATGTGAATCAAGTGTTATTTTCTTATAATTTTGAGTTTTAATGTTCTTTCTGGTTAAGTCGGAGTAAGTGGCTGGCAGTGGAGATGTGAAATTCCTCCCCTAACACTTGGCATCTCAAGATGACGTCACACTCCTTACTATTTCATTCATCGTCTGGGTTCTCACGCGTTGCCATACGGTGCTCACCCATTATCTCTCTTTATCCCAACAAGGCCACAAAAAATGTAATATGAATGCCAAATCAAACAAGGATAAATTCTAAGGAGGCGGACGGAGACCTGACCAAACAAGTGGAGAAAGTTTCGATTAGCATATAGGATCGTCGCGCGCGCACACACACACACACACACACACACACTTCATCGCTCAGCAACAGGAGTGGAAGTATTCCCACGAGGAGGCCGCGGCAAGGCTGACTTCATTCATAAGTCGCGCCCCAGTTTTACCGCAGCGTCTTGCTTGATCTAGTTCATTGTTTCACCCTCGGCTGGAGCGTTTTGAGCGCCTTTGTCCTCGCGGAATTAACATTTTGAAATCTTTTGTCGAGAACCTCAGGCCATTACGAGGATGACTGAGCCGTCGGCGGGAAGCATCAGCCGCGGCATGTGATTTACTCACTAATGTCTTAGACTTGAGTGGAGAACAATAGACGGATTGATGAAGACTGTCGGGGGAATATAAAGGAAGTTTGGATAGATAGGACAGGTAGAAAGGGAGAGGAAGGGACAGAAACGGACTCTCTCTCTCTCTCTCTCTCTCTCTCTCTCTCTCTCTCTCTCTCTCTCTCTCTCTCTCTCTC
>NC_059303.1:12247859-12295359 GCF_017591435.1 Portunus trituberculatus | reverse complement strand
TATAAGGCGGGTATCAGGAGTGTAACTTGACCCTCGCCTCACTGCCCCACTGCCCCCTTGCCCGCCTTGGCCTCTCTCTTCACCTCGCCACTTGCCCTCTGCCCTGTTGCCCCGTTGTGTCTCTATACCGTTGGTTTGTCGCTCCCGCCCCACCACTACTTCCTGGCCCACTGCCCTGTCTCCTCCGCCTCGTCTTCTTCCACTGCCCCGCTTTTTTTTTCCCTTCTGTGTGTGTCTCTCTCTCTCTCTCTCTCTCTTCTCTACTCCATGACCTTGATCTCGTTTTGCATGTAGTCTCGATGCACACTTCATGATTTTGTTTTTCTCTACTGTTGGCTTTCTATTTTTTTTTCGATCTCATTTTTTCTACTACTACTACTACTACTACTACTACTACTACTACTACTACTACTACTACTACTACGCTAAATTCCAGTTACGGCAGTGCTCATTCATATCTGGTCCACGCTCACACCAGCTCCTCATGCCATTCCTCTCCATTATCCCGATGTCCCAGTCTTCCTTTCACCTCACTGTCCACTCCTGTCTCCTCTCCTCGCCCTTCGCTGCCTCTGTGACTCTGATTTCCGTGGACTCCCGCCATAAAGTTTATAGACGCGCCATCCGGGGGACACACAACCTCCTGGATGGTGATAATTGAATTTTCTCGAGGCCTGGCTATGCTGTGATGCCCCATACCTGCTTTCACTTTTCTCTCCTTTTCTCTTTCTCACAGGCAGGCCTCTAGGGCGCGATTCTACCGTGGGAGTCTCCTGGCTTCTTTATAGTCCTTCGTGTGCAGTGATCTTTTTTTTTATTCAATTATTATTTACTGTATTTCAATCACCTATTTATTCATTTTCATTTGTTATTCATCTTTTCTTTTTGTTTCCATTGGTGATATTTTTTTTCATTCAATTGTTATTTACTGTATTTAATTCATTTATTTATTCATTTTTTCATTTGTTATTCATCCTTTCTTTGTTGTTTGCATTCTGTTCGTAGTTAAAGTAAGTTTTTGTTTCAGTGCAGACACTCTTTTCTCTTCAGTTTGGTGAGGTCTGTCCTACTTATTGACCACACTGAACTATCTTTTTCTCTCTTCACTCTCTTCTCTGAGTATCATACCATCTAAAATATTGCTAAATGTATTACTTTGATACTTTTTTTTCCTTTCTTGTCAATGCTTGTTAGGATTTCGTTGCTAATGATTACATGCGCAGTGAAAGGGTAAACTTTGAGGGCAGTTTGTACGCATTTTTCTTCTAACTTATTTCTGATCCGTTGGTACACATTGCTATTCTTATCCTTACGTTCATCGCATTACACATTACCTCAAATCTTAGCCAAAAGCATTCTAAACTCCTTGCTAGCATATATTTCTTAAACTCATATCTACTTCACCTCCTGTTATTATTACTTTTTGAATAGTAAAAAGCACAGGGAATTAATCACCTCTTGTTTCCAGCTGAATGAACAAGTATATCGTACAGTTTGGTCCGATCAATTGTAATATTTGCCGGATGAATCAAGAAAGAGAAAACTGTACATAGGAAAGGCAGGTGAGAAGCAGGAGATAATAAAAAGGGGGGACGAGAAGGACAAGGACAAGGAGGAAAGGGGAGGAGAAGGCTGAGAGAGGCCGGAAAGGGTACTAGAGGTGGGGGCATCGATGGCTATGTAGGGAAGGAGGAGGGGAAGGTATGGAGGAAGTTAAGGGAGAGTGGAGAGTCAACAAGGAGGAAGAAGGGTAAGGAGGATAGTCTACGGCATAGGTAGGAGTGAAGATGGGTGAGGAAAAGTAGGTAAGAGAGAGTAGAGGAGACTGGGGAGAGGAAGAGTAGAGAGTCAGAAGGGGAGGGTGGGTTGGGAGAGTAGATAAGGGAGAGTAAAGTCAGAGGAGGGTGGGTTGTGAGAGCAGGCAAGAGAGAGAGAAGAGAATCAGAATGGGAGAGTGGACTGGGGGAAAGGTAAGGGAGAGTAGAGTCATAAGGAGGGTTGGTAGAGAATCAGACGGGCGGGTAGGTTGGGGGGAGGTAAGAGAGAGTCAGAGGGAGGGGGGAAGGAAAGAGGCGCAGGTAATATGGCTTGGAGTGGTTCCGGTGTTGGCGTGAGGCGCGGCACCCACGTAAGGCGGCATCGCGGGGCACGTCAGGTAAATCATGCTGGAGGGAAGCTGTAATTGTTCGTATAATTCACTTGTTAATGGCGCCGCTCGGAAGCCATATTTAGGAAAACCCTTTCATTCTCTTCTCCTCTCTTAATTTTTCCTTTTATTTATCGTCATTCCCGTTTCTTTTCTTTTTTTCTCTTTTTTTTATTTTCGTCTTTATTGTGAAACTTATTTTGACAGATGAATGAACACTTCCTTTTAATTTTGTAAGGCTTTTTATTACTTTTTAATTGCATTTTCGTCCCTTTATGCCTTTATTTTCTCTCTTTCTTTATGATCCTTTTTTTCTTTTCAATTTTGGATCATTCTTTTCTCCTAAATTTCTTCGTTAGCTTTTATTTATTTAGTTTTTTTCTTTTCTTTTTTTCTTATTCTTTATTAAAAATATATTAACGAGTCTATCTGTCTCTTTACCTATCTATTCCTCTTTCTATAAATCGATTTGTCTTTTGTCTGTCTGTCTGTCTGCCTGTCTGTTTGTCTGTCTGTCTGTCTGTCTGTCTATCTCCGTCTGTCTTTTCTAACTATTTCCTTAAGTTCCTCAGATCCTAATTCCTTACATCTCCATTTTTTTTTTTTTTCATCTATGTCATCATAATCCTCCATATTCTTCCGTTGCTCATTTTCTTTACGATCTCTCATTTCCTTCATGTAATTATTTCTGACTTCATCACCTCTTTCGAGCCTTGTGCTGAGCTTGATAATTAAATAACCACCTTGTATGTAGTTTACTCGCGGTTATGGTGTTGCGTTATACAGAAGGAGGTGGCCGCAGTCAAAACTATATTATTGGTGCATTAGCCGCCTACTTTATTAGCAAAGGAACGTGTCCACTTGTCCCAAATGAAGAAGAAGAAGAAGAAGAAGAAGAAGAAAGAAAGAAAGAAATAGAAAAGAAGAAGAAAGAAGAAAGAAAAGAAAAAGAAAAGAAAGAGGAGAAATGAAACAGAAAATAAAAGGAAGAAGAATAATTCATTCGGTGAGTCTTAACCATTCAGTTACAATATTCTGTGTAGTTTTCTCCTTGAGGTTAATAAACTAATATCGGGAAAGTCTAAATTATAGTTTCGAAATAGAAGGAAATAGATCAAACATGGATAATACCAAAAGGAGTCATAGAATAGTTAAAAATCACTCAATACCAGGAGATTTATTGTTCACGGCCCAATAGTCAGTTAACTAGGAAGTCTCATTGTGTCATTAAGAGGTATGAGGTTAATGCATTACGGGAACAGCAAACAGGCCTCCGCTTTTACCGAGTCATGTAATGTGTACTGTGTGAGATGGATAGCCTTTGTAGGGGTAAGATAGATAAACAGATAGGGAGACAGGAAGGTAGATAGATAGATAGAAAGATAAACAGACAGACGCCAAGATAAGTACCCAGATAAACCGAACGTGTACGTACAACTCGAGAGAGAAAAAGAGACGAAAAGATAACAAAACTCACAATACTAACCACGGAGAGGAGAGCTCCTGAGGACAAGAAAACCTGAAAAGAAAGCAAACTATACATGGGCCCTTGAGGATTAAGTGAAAAATGGTGGAAAGTCTAGAAGTGGGGAAGGAACTGGAGGAGAAGATGGGAGAGGGAGAGGGCGGGACGGGCACGAAGAAGGGAAAAAAGAAAAGGCCCCGGAACAAGTGGCTTTCGTGTGATGGGTGGGCAGAATTGGTGCCGAGTGGGTGGGCCGGAAGAGCTAAATGGGAAGGGAAGGTGGTGGATCGTGGGTGGGTAGGGGATGGAGGGGGGGGTTGGGTGAGGATGGATGGGGACTGTGAAGTAAGGGGGAGTGGGGGTGATTTCAGGTGAGTAAAGGTTGATGAATGACTGATAAGAGAGAGAGAGAGAGAGAGAGAGAGAGACAAACAGAGACAAAGACAGACAGACAGATAAAAATACCAGACAGACAGACAGACAGACAGACAGGAAAACAGACAAATATAGACAAATAAATAGACACACAGACAAACAAGCATGCAGACAGACAGACAAACAGACATACAGACACAAGAAAGTCGAAGGATAACGTGAAAGGAAAGAACATGATGAAAAGAGGCGCAAGGAAAGATAAGAGGGATGAAGAGAGAGAAGGAAGAAAAGAAGGATGGAGAAAAAGCAGGGAGAGAAAGGAAGGAGGGGCGGAGGAAAGATTATGGAGTGAAAGAAAGAAAAGCAACGGAAGGACAGGAAAGTTGGAGGAAAGTGGAAGGAAAAAGAGAAAAAGAGAGGAGGAAAGAAAATTATGAAAAAGCAACGAAGGAGGAAAAAATGATGAGATGAAGAAGAAGAAAAAATCTAAGAGAAATGAGAAAAGAGATAGAGAAATTGAAGTAAAGGAAAAATTGAATAAGGAAGAAAGAGAGTAGAAAGTGAAAATAAAAAAGATGATAAAGGAGATGAAAGAAAATAAAAAGATAGAAAAGCCTGGAAAAGAGAGAAGAAAGGAGAAAATACTAAAGATAAGAAATAAAGAAAAGGAATAAAGGAGAGAAAAAAAAATAGTAAGGAACAGCCGAGAGAAAAAGTGAAAAGAAAAAAAAAGAAAAATGGAGGAAGGAAAGTTTCGAAAATAAGGGATTAAAATAAGAAGAATCAAAACAAAATAGAGAAAGAGACAAATAAAAAGATAATCAATAGAAAAACAAAACAATGAGATTTACTTTGTGGATAGGTGGAAGCATGTAGGTGGAAGTGGAAGTGACAGTGAAGGAATGCAAGAATGAAAGAAGAGAAGAGTGGAAGAAATTGAAAGGATAGAGGAAGTAAAAGGACTGGAAAACTGGAAGATGGAAAAGTGGAAGAAGAAGAGTTACCGAGAGTCAATAATGCAGGAATGGAAGGAATGAATGAATGAGAAATGTGGAAGAAAAAATGGTTGACCTAATGGAAGAGTGAATGAAAAGAATGAAGGAAGTTTGCAGAAGATGTAAGAGTAAGGAAAGGATAAAGGGAAGGACAAGAAGGAAATAAAAGGAAAGGATAGAAGGATATAAATGAGAGAGATGAGAGTGGATGAGAAGAGGGGTAATTAAAATAGGAAAGATGGAAAGATAGAAGGAGGGATGATGAGATGGATGCATGAAGAAAGGATAAAGGAGATGAAGGAGTGGAGGAATGGATGAGAAGGATAAAGGAAGTGAGCGATAAAAGATGGATAAGAGAATGAGAATAATGAAGGAAGTTAGAGATACGAAGTGGAAGGAAGGATGAGGAGAGTAAAGGAATAAATGGATGAATAATGAAAAGGATGGAGGAAACTGTGGATAGGTAGAAATGTGGATGAGAAAGATGAAGGAAATGGGAGAAAAAAAAAGAAGGATAGGAGAATGAGAGTGCTGAATAAAGTTGAGGAGAAAGAAGAAAAAGAATTGAAAAAAAGAGAAAAATGCAGAAAGTGAAATATATAGAAATAAACAAAGATAAGTTAAGAAAAGTGGAAGGAGTGGATTAGATGGATGAAGGAAGCTAGGGGTGGATTGAGGAGGGGATGGAGGTGGGGTGGTGGAGGAGTGCTTCTTATGACCACCGGCTGCTGGACCCAATCAGCCACTTCCTCCCTGGCGGGTCGAGCCATAAAGCAGATGATCACCCCAAGATAGATTTCTCCGCCGCCCACAGCCTCCAGCACTTGTCTGGCCACCACTCCTCCTCCTCCTCCTCCTCCTCCTCCTCCTCCTCCTCCTCCTCCTCCTCCTCCTCCTCCTCCTCCTCCTTTCACTCGTTGTTCCTACTATCCTCCTTCTCCACCTTCTTTCATTCGTCCCTCTTTCATTTCTCTTCCTCTTCTCCTGTTCCTCCTCCTCCTCCTCCTCCTCCTTCTCCTTCTACAATTCCTATCCTTTTTTTTTTCTTGCTTATTTGTTGTCCTTCCTCACGTCTGTCTGTCTGTCTGTCTGTCTGTCTGTCTGTCTGTCCGTCTCTCTCTCTTCCCTTAATCCTCAGTACTCTCTCTCATCACCACATCACCTTCTCATCTGTCTCTCTCTCTCTCACCTCTCTCTCTCTCTCTCTCTCTCTCTCTCTCTCTCTCTCTCTCTCTCTCTCTCTCTCTCTCTCTCTCTCTCTCTCTCTCTCTCTCTCTCTCTCTCTCTCTCTCCCATCGTCTCCTTCCCACTGTCACCCAATCCTCGTCACCTTCACTCACTCACCCTCCTCTCCCTCTTTCTCCCACCCTCACCCTGGCCCCAGACACCTCCAGTACACTCCCACTCCTCCCTTTCTCCTCCCCACCTCCCCCTGACCTCCCTTGAACACCCCCACCTACTCAGAATACCCTAAAAGATATCTCCCCCACCTCCCTCACCTCCTCCTCCATCTCTCTCTACCTAATAACTCCCTACTCCCTCCCCTCCTTCCTCCTTCCTCCTTTCCTCGCAGTGACCCTCCTATTCTTCCTCTTCGTTCTTCTTTCTTCCCGCACATTTGTTCCCTTTTTCTCTTCCCATCACTCGTCTCTCTGGCAGGACCCGCCTTTTATGCTCTCATTGTTGAAATTCTTTTGTTCCTCTTCTTGCTTTTTCGTCTCTCTTAGTTCCTCTTCCTCTCGTCCTCTGGTTTATGGCTCTTTTTACTCCTCCTCCTCCTCCTCCTCCTCCTCCTCTTCTTCTTATTCTTCTTCTTCTTCTTCTTCGTCTTCGTCTGCGTACTTTTCCTCGCCTTCTTCCATGGGAGGTTTAAGGGTGTTTTTTTTTTTTTTTTTCTTCCTCTTTCCTCCTTCCTTCTCTTCTTCTCTTTATCTCTGAGTTATTTTTTATCTTCATGTGTCTCTTGTCTTTTGTTACCTTGCTTCTTCTTGTCTTCATTTTTGGTGTCTTTCGTCTTGTCTCTTGTTTTGTCTCCTGTCCTGCATTGTACTCTCTCTCTCTCTCTCTCTCTCTCTCTCTCTCTCTCTCTCTCTCTCTCTCTCTCTCTCTCTCTCTCTCTCAAATAAAACAATCCCTTGAATAAATGCCCTTAACTTGGAGCAATTTGTGTCCTTAGAAGAAGAAGAAGAAGAAGAAGAAGAAGGAAGGAAGAAGAAGAAGAAGAAGAAGAAGGAAAAGAAGAAGAAGAAGAAGAAGAAGAAGAAGAAGAAGAAGAAGAAGAAGAAGAAGAGGAGAAGAAGAAGAAGGAAAAAGAAGGAAAAAGAAGAAGAAGAAGAAGAAGAAGAAGAAGAAGAAGAAGAAGAAGAAGAAGAAGAGGATAAATAAAATAAAGGGAAGCAGAATCGCCCTTAGCCGCTTGTGATCATCCGCCGGACATCCATTTGTTACTCTCTGGCCGCCGCCGCACCCTACCTGAGGCCCCTGAAGGCGCTCGTGACGCCGGCTGTACACACACACACACACACACACACACACACACACACACACACACACACACACACACACACACACACACACACACACACACACACACACACACACACCATAAGAGGAACAGTAATAACAGGAAGAAAACCAAATAGTGTTGTGGAAGTGATGATAAAGATGATGAAGAGGAAGAGGAGGAGGAGGAGGAGGAGGAGGAGCTGCTGGTAGTGGTGGTGGGGAAGAAGGTAAAGGAACAGGAAAAGGAAGAAGAGGGGGAGGAGGAGGAAGAAGAGGAACAGGAAAAGTATGACAAGGATGAGGATGAGAAGAAATAGAAGAAGACGATGAAGATGAAGAAGAAAGATGAACAGGGGGAGGAGGAGGAAGGAAATAGAAAAAGGAAAAGTAGGGAAAAATGAAAAAAAAGGAGGAAGAATAAGAAATAACACAAATGAAGAACAAACAGGAACTGACATGGTGATGATTAAAAAGTTGTTCGTAATAAAAACTTCAGCCACTCTAATGTAACAAACGAAAACGAAGGAGAGATGTAAAAAAAAAAAAAAAAAAAAATAGGGATGAAAGAAAGAGGTTAACGATAAAAGCAGCAATAATAATGATGATAACCGCGTCCCTACGTCAGACACACACCAGGAGGCGCTAAGAGAAAGCCCTCGACGTGAGCCACCTCATGTCCTAAAAACCTGAACGCAAATCATGAACGCCACCTTCTCCCATCATCACCACCCACAAAAAACACCCAAGACACGGGCCACCTCATCACCACTCCCTCCACCGTCCACACAAGACTTCCGACACTTACAATTACATATTAAACTAAAAAAAAAAATTAAGGAAGAAGAAAAAAAGAGAAAACGAAGGACAAAAACTGTGGGAGCGTCAAATAGTAACAAAAAAACGGGCGAGGCGGCGTCCAGCTCGGCTCCTCTATCAGCGTCTGAGATCATTATCGCGGGAGTCGGTCCATTCATCTCCAGCAGCTTCTCCCGCCCCCGCCCCCGCCCTCACCTGCCACACTCGGACCCACGCATACCACCGCCTCTTATTACCTCTAATTGATTCTGAGACGGACGATTTTGGAACTACCCGAGCCTCACTGGTGGACATGATAAACAGTACTCGTGCAGGTGCTTTGTGGGTTGCAGGTGAGGGCACGGCAAGGCAGGACAGGACAGGGCAGGGCAGGGCAGGGCAGGGCAGGGCAGGGCAGGGCAGGGCAGGGCAGGGCAGGGCAGGGCTGGACAAGTGGTGTTCGTCTCCTCGGGGTATGCAGGTTGGTGTGCTGGGAAAGGGATGAAGGATCGTGTAGTCGTCTTGAAGTTCATTAGTAGTGCTTTCTGCTTTCTGGTTCCCGTGGTGGTGTTTGAGTTTGAGTATCTGATGGTTTGGTAAGTTGTTATGCATATGTGGTTGTTGGTTCTTTGTTTCTGTCTCTCTTTCTCTCTCTCTCTCTCTCTCTCTCTCTCTCTCTCTCTCTCTCTCTCTCTCTCTCTCTCTCTCTCTCTCTCTCTCTCTGACTTCTCTTTTTTTTTAGTTACCATATCTTTTTTTTTTTTTTTTTTACCTGGTTTCGATCATCCTTCCTTTTTTTTCATTTATTTTCGTCTGCCGGTGCATCTCCATGATTTTTTTTTTTTCTATTTTCTCTCCTCTTCACTTTCTCGTGGTTTAGCGGAGTTAACGTTCGGATTATTCACTTCTGCTTTCATCCCACCTGTCGCGTCCATCAATCATCATAATTGTTTTCTGTTAGTGTGTCTCTCTCACTTTATTTATTTATTTATTTTCATCTTCAGCTCTTTTTTTATTATCTATGTTAGTAAGTTAGTATGCTTATCGTTTTTATTCACTTCCGTTTTTCGTCCTACTTCTTGTTTTACCTGTATCTTGTTTTATCTATCTCTGTTTCATCTGTATCTCTATCTTATCTGTATCTTCTTATCTCTTTTATCTGTATCTCTTGTTTTATCTGTTCTTCTTTGATATTTTTCTTCTTCTCTATTATTTGTGAGTTTCTTCCACTTCCCTTTGTTTTCCATCTTCTCCTAAAGGATTTTTTTTACCCTTTATTAGTATGGCAATCGTTCTTTCTCTACTGTGTTCTTAGTTACCTGTTGTTTTCATCCTTATTCGTCTTTATTTCTCATTACCTGTCCTATACTATTAATGCACATCCTCCATTTTCTCTTCCTTTCCACCTTCTTTGATTTTCATATACTTTAAAATTACTTTCTCGTTATTTTAGGTTTATACAATAATCATTCTTTTCACTCTGTTTTTATTTATCCATTGTTTACTCCAGCTTTATTTTTTCCTTGCCTTCTGTTGGTGTACATTTTTCATTTTCTTTTACTCTCCATCAATTCCCTAAGATTGTCTTCTCCTTATTCTAATAAGATTATGATTATTTTTCTCACACTTATTTTTACCTGTTGTCACGTCCCTCTTTTCCTTTTCTTTTTTCATCTCCTTTTTTCCTGATGATGCATCTTCTCAATTTTTTTTTTTTTTTTTTTTTTTTTGCCTGCTATCCCCCTCTTCTCCCTTTCCTTCTCTTGTTATTCTGTTTTAATACAATAATAATCATTTTTACAATATTTTTATCTATTATATCACACATCCTTATCTTTTTCCCTTACTTTCTGCTGGTGCATCTCCTCCATTTTCTTTCACCTTCCATCCTCCGCACGGCCTCCCACTTTCCCTTCCCTCACCAGGTGCGCGTCGGTGGGAACCCCTGCAGGCGGGCCCCGGGGTGGAGGATGGACGGAGGGCCTGCATTCTGGGAGTGGGTCATGGCTTGTTTGGATAATGAGGTTGGCATCGTAGGCCTGTAATTGTAGGGGACTGTGACGTAGAAACCTGCCCTGCCTCCTCGCATACCTTTCCTCCCACTCCCTCATATCTTGACACCTCTCTCATCCACACAGCCAAATAGTTTAGACACATTCCATCCTCATTATGTTGGCATGCTTTGACGCTTCTTTATAAATTCCACCAAAGTAAATTCCACTGACATTCTTTCTTAAAAAAACAATTTCCCTTTCGTTGATAAATGTTCTCAAATCAACCTTACCTAAATTACTTAACCTAACCTAAAGTGATCTAACGTAACATAATCTAACCTAATCTGACTTGTGGGAATCCTTCTCGTGGGGAGGAACTTGGAGTCATCTAACCTAACGTAATCTAACCTAACCTTATCTAACCTAACTTGTGGGAATCTTTCTTGCTGGGAGGAGGAATATACGTGAGGAGGTGCGGTAAACATACACACACCTGATCGAGTTTCAATTACTCTCCCGTCTAACTTGTAATAGAAAATAAGCAGAGGCCGTAGTCTTAACCTCACCTGACTAACACGGTTCAGTATCTCACCATTATCGAGAGTATATATTACCATTATTACCATACCTCTCTCCCCTATCGCTGTCAGACCCCTTAATCACAACCATACCCTATTATCGCCACTCCCTCCCACACTGTCACCGCGTCACTGCACTATCCGATCACCATCACCGCTTCACTACCCCTTTTACTTCACCTCCATCACTATACGTCAATATCTCCAACAACACCCTCATTATCACCACCATATTTTTACTTCATTATCACCTTGCATCTTCCTCTCCCATCGGACTATCGATACAACCATTTGTTGGATAAGAATCGGGTCATTTACCACCAACAACAATAGCTACTACTTGTTACGATTAAGGGACACATGCTATCACCACCACCACTGCCTACCACTACCAATACCACTTCGTATCTACACCACTACAACGTCGCTGCCTCTCTATCATTCCTACATCAGCATCCACTCATCCATCACCGTCCCCGCAGCACTGCCCGCCTCCGCCTTCCCCCTTCGCTCCATGTAAACACTGTGTAATCAGCTGGCAGGCTCCATAATTGTTGCCCAGCAGGGAATATTTGCTTCCAATTCCTGACGGTGCTGATAGGTTAATCTTCCTCATTCCTCCCCCTCTGTCTGCCTTACGGTGAGTATTTATCAATTTTACATACATACATACACACACACACACACACACACACACACACACACACACACACACACACACACACACACACACACACACACACACACACACACACACACACACACACACACACACACACACACACACACACACACACACACACACACACGAGAAATTTTCAACTGTTATCCTATCTTTACTGTTAATAATCAATGTTTAGTAAGGAATAAAAAAATACCTGCTGCCGTTTCTCATATTTTTTTTTCTACTTAAATTGATTCAAGAGAGAGAGAGAGAGAGAGAGAGACACAGGCACAAACACAAAAGCAGGCAGAAAGTTGGCTATTACCTGGGCCGGAAGCTTTGAGAGTGAGACTGTCAATCACTCAGGCGGGTAACTCAGGCGGGGGAGGAGGCAGAGAGCCGGCCACGACCCACGCACACGGAGGAATGTCCTAATGGGCCGTCGTCCTGGACACGTGACGCCGGCCTGATGGATTACAAGGCTGGCCAAGACACAATCATACGAGGGTGCCGATTTGTTTGAGTGACCCTCTAAAAACTGACCCCCTTTTCTCTTCCTCTTACTTATCCTTGCTAGTTTTCGTTTCTTCTTAACCCTTATTGCTTTCCCGTTTTCTTTCTATTTTCTATTTTCTTTTTCCTTCTTGTTTTGTATTCTTTCATCCTTTATCCTTTGTATTCTTTCTTGATTCTTTTTTATTCTTTTTGTTATTGTTGTTTTTTATTCTCATTTTTTTTTTTTTTTTTTTTTTGGGTAATTTCTAAGCAACATGTCTTTCTTGTTTTCTTTTGCTTTTTCTTACTTTTTGTTTGGTCATCTTGATTTTCATGTTACTTTTCATTTCTCCTCCTCCTCTTCCTTCCTCTTTTTCTCCTCCTCTTTCTCCTCCTCCTCTTCTTTTTCCTTCTCCTTTTCCTTCTTCTCCTTCTCCTTGTCCTTGTCATTGTCCTTCTCCTCCTCCTCCTCCTCCTCCTCCTCCTCCTCCTCCTCCTCCTCCTCCTCCTCCTCCTCCTCCTCCTCCTCCTCCTCCTCCTCCATACTTTTCCCTGTTTTATTTATATATGTATCTTAATATCTCCTTCATAGCACCCTTATTTGGCCTATCTCCCTTCTCCATTCGGTTATGCGTCTCCTGGTCTTTATCGCATTCTTTTTCCTTATAGGTCGAATATACTTCCTTGTTTGGGACACTGTTTTGGGACACTATATTTTTCTTGTCTCAGCTCTCTGTCATTCTCCTTTGGTTCTTGTTATATTGTTGCTATCGTCATTTGTTTTGCCTGTCTTCTTAATGTTTGCGTATTCTTGTTCTTCATTTTTCTGTATGTATGAAAGCACTGATCTTGGGCAACAAAGGCTGGAAAATTTGAACCCAAGGGAGTGATAGTTTCCAAAGCGTTGTTAAAAGTAATTATCGAATGTTAAAGATAAGGTATTGAAACATAATCTCTCCTACATACGTATATATTCTTAACCCCTTCAGTACTGGGACGCATTTTTACTTTGAGATTTGTGTACGATTCGACCATTTTATTGACATTAGGAAGGGTCTATGGAGGTTAGAAGATTAATGACCACGGTCTTCACTATTTTAATCCCTCACGTGAATTTCTGAAGCTGTATAAAATCACCAGATAGCAAGCAGAATGAATATGGAAACACGCCATGGTACTGAAGGAAGAGAAAGCTAAACAGAAACTGAGAGCAAAATGAAAAAAAAAACAATAATAATAATAATTCACGTGTAAGATTAAATGAAAAAAACAACTGATCTAAACATTTTCAAACGTATATATTCTTAATTTCACATCCGAATCCTTCACTTTCAACACATCACCTGAATATGCACTTTTTTTTTATATATACATACAGCCTCCTACGTATCATTTCTACATACACATCCTTTATGCATACTACACAGTCTCACCCTACTACGCACAGCCTTCCTACGTAATCTTTGTCCTTCACTTAGCCACACGTCCTTACTTACATATCCTATACACCAACACATCCTCATCCTACACTTCTTACGTATATATTTTTCCCACATCATTCCCACGTATAAATCCTACCCATGTATACATTCTTATCTCTTCCTGCTAGCACGTCCTTCTTTCCTACACGTCCTTCCACGCAAACCTCCTCATCCTTCATCTCTTATATCTCTTCCCACGTTCGTAGTCTCCATATATAATCCTCATACACGTCCTCCGGCATACACATCTCCATCTCTCACTTCCAACGCCGATATATTAGTAAACCATTCAATACTAATCCACGTCCTTTCGTTTGCATACCCTCCTTAGTGTCAGAAGTACGCCAATGCCCACTCCGCCTCCACACAAACCAGCCTCTCACTCCACAAAGGCACACAAAGCCACAAAGCCATTCACCAGCGGCTTAACAGCATCTTGAAAAATAATCCAATTGGTTCAGGATTCTCGCACATGACCTCCAAAGCCATCCATCCATCCATCCAGCCATTCCACTCATACCACCCACGCCATCCTATATCCATCCACTCAGAGTCCACTGTGCCCTTTGCGGATCAGCCCCAGCCAGACCCTTCACGTGGATTGTGTTGCAAGTGGTTATGTTAGTTTTCTCTCTCTCTCTCTCTCTCTCTCTCTCTCTCTCTCTCTCTCTCTCTCTCCACCACCATCACCACCACCACCAACTGTCCGCTTTTGTTGCAGTGGTTCCGTTTCAAAAGGGACAACTATTCTATCCTGTTAACATTTTTTTTTCACTTCAGGTTCTTTTTCACTTTAGACTTTTTTTCCTTTTCTTTCTTTCTCTCTTTAGTTTTCTCAGCAAAGCCTAAAGGGTCTTCTGGGTCGCCTGGAACCTTTGTGTGGCGTGGGGTTCCTCCGTGTGTGTTTTACGCCCCTTGAAGGTTTGGAACATAAGGGTGCTTGGCCAAACGATGTGGTGTTTTAGTGTTATTTATTGGTCAGTTAGTTTTTTTTTTTCTTCTTCTTCTTCTTCTTGTTTCTTTGTTGTGGTGAATTATTGTTCTCATTATTTCTTTTATTTTATCTTTCTTCATTGTTGCTTCGTTTCTTTTTTTTTTTTTCTTTTTTTTGCAAACATATTTTTCTTTTATTCAGCGCGTACAGTAGTGGCTGTTTACTGTAGTCCATGTGTGTGTGTGTGAGTGTGTGTGTGTGTGTGGGTGGGTGGGTGGGTGAGTGGGTGTGAGCGCGTTTATTTATCCGTATTTAGCTGAAGAATACAAAGCCTGAATGTGGAATGTGTGTGTGTGTGTGTGTGTGTGTGTGTGTGTGTGTGTGTGTGCTCGCTTGTGCGTGTACATGCGCCCACGTAGTACAGCCTCGCCCATTGGTCTGGTCTGAGTCAGCAGGCCACGTGATCCTCCTGAAGAGCATCCCCTCTGTCCGGCGTGTTGGGCAAGACTCCCCTTTGTGGCAGCAGGGTAATGACTAAGGTCTTTTTTCCACTTTTACAATGAATTTCTGGTGGCCGGCGGGCGGAGGCGGCGCATCGATCCTTAAGTCGCCTTTGTAGGGCTTATGGGACACGGGAGGGAGTGAGGCTTACGTTGCTTCATGTCTCTTTTTCTGATTTATGTCCCGGTGGGGAAAAATGGAAGCTTCTTGGGGTTTACGGTGCGTTCGTGCGTTCATTGGAGTGTTGCGCAAGTCAGCTGCGTGGCGGCCTACTGTCCTTAGTTCTCCGCTGGCCATCCCTCACTTCTGCGCCGCATCATTTGCATACTGTCATTTTTTGTGGCACTCGGCATGCTCGCTTCTTTTCATATCTTGTTGCTTTTTTCACCTCTGGCTGAGCTCCGCCGCGCCTTCCATCTAATTAGGTTACTCGTTTTTTTTTCACCGGACCACCCATTTTTTCAATCTTTTCAGCCACTCCTTTCCTCTCTCGGAAGGTCCCTCCAGCCTACTGATTTTCTCCCTCCCTCTCTTTCTCTGCCTGTTACATCCTAAAGCCTCCCATTTTTTCTTCCCCTTTCTCTCCAAGGTACTGCCTCCTAGGTTCCTCCTGTCTCATCCTTTTTTTTCTTGTCCTCATCGTCATCCTCTCCTTTCTCTTCTCTTATCTCCGACTCAGAATCCTCATATACGTTTTACGCACACAAAATTTATTCACTGCTCTATCCTTTTTCTTTATCATCATCTTTGTTTGATCTCCTCCTGGCTCCGAAGGATTTGAGGTTCGTCCTCATTTACCTTCTACATACTCGAAACTTATTCACTGTTCCATCCTTTCTCTCGTCCTCGTCATCATCATTCTCTTATCTCCTCCTGGCGCCTCAGGATTTGTGCTTCGTCCTCACATACCCTTTACATACTCGAAACCGATGTACAGATAAGCCGTCAAATAGGAACAGCAGAAGCATGAGTCGAGGATTAGTGTGCGCGACCTGGAAGGACGAAGAGGCTGGCGGAGCTGGCCTCACACACGCCGGAGAGGTGGTGGTTGTGGCGACCCAGAGCACGCGTCGCCGGGCCCTGAATGCTAAGGAGTCCTCAGAAGCACCGACAAAGTGAGACAGCCGAAGGAGAAGTTTGCACACTGTTTTGCAATGTTGGTCGGCCTCTCGCGTGCCCCGCCAGTTCGGATCTTTAGTACAGCTTGAATTTAGCATCGTGGTCTTCTTTATAGCGGAGACGCTAGCAGTGGTGCCCCTTCACTCATAAATCTATTCGGTATCTGCGTTTTCTCTTTGTCATGCCAATTATGTCTGAATATGCCATGAATGAATGTTTCTTTTCATTTTTCAGCCTCTGGTAACATTTTTCCCCATTCGCATAGATGCACCACCGGTTCATCTACCTGATTACCATTCATTACGATGCCGGTCCTCAAATTCATCCCCTAAGTCTTCCAAGAGGCGGTGAATTTGTCCTTTGGGCCGATGACTGCCTACTAATGAATTAATTCAGTCCCTGTGCCATCCTGTCTTCAGCCATTCCATTTGTTTATGACATTATTTTTGTTATTTCCCATCCATTATTCATGTTAGGGAACCGTCCACTCCAGTCGTTATGTAAACCAAGTCCCACATGCCATTGTATCTACAGCACTTGTTATCCACTTTAAGTAGCTCATCACACTCCTGCACTGCCAACCCTCTCAAATTAACATGGGCGTATTTTAACTTTAATAATTACTTACCACTGCTGCCTCATACCATCTTCTTTACCACACTCCCTACAGTCTCATCCATCCCCATCCGTCTCATCACCTACTCTCCATCTCCATCCAGCTTTCTTTTCCTGCCCACCTCACTACTAGTCTGTCCTGCGGCGTTCTCTGCTACCCTCCAGTCATCGCGAGGGCCAGCCAGGAGCCAGCCAGGGGCCAGCCAGGGGCGCGGCCCTGCCCCACTTACCGTCACAAGCAGAAGTAAACAGGCCTGACGTGTGTAGGGAGGAAGGAGGGAGGTTTCAAAAGCGTCTGGGAGGGAGTGAAAGCGAAGTGGGATACCCGCCTCAGGTATTTGCCAAGTCACTGGGTTTAACTACAGCTGAGAGGTGAGCACGAGGACCGACGTAGGTGTGGCAGGAGGAGAGAAAAGAAGCGAGGTGTAAAAAAAAAATGTCACACCCAAAATTATCACTCAGGTATTTTTTTGTTGTGAGTGCCGAGGTCGAAGGTAACGATTTGGGATGTTCACGCTCGAACTGATTACATTGTGAAGGGACGAGTTTGTTTACTTTCGAGGCTCAGGTGATTTTTCAGGTGTTTTGCGCCTGTTGTCTGGACACTTTTATCGATGGAGTGCCGAGGCCTGATTATTTTGTGTGATGGACTGTATGAATGGATCAAGCTTTGTGTAGAGAGAGAGAGAGAGAGAGAGAGAGAGAGAGAGAGAGAGAGAGAGGGCACGATGTTGGATAGAGAGTATTTAATTATTTTCTTCGAAAGTTGCTAGTTTGAGTTATGGATTGTTCTTCTTCCCTTTCTACATAATCCCAATATCTTTATAATTTTTTTTTCACTTCGTAGTAGTGCTGGTATGAAAAGGGTATCTCCGTTTCTCTCTCTCTCTCTCTCTCTCTCTCTCTCTCTCTCTCTCTCTCTCTCTCTCTCTCTCTCTCTCTCTCTCTCTCTCTCACCACTATATCTTTTCCCTACACCTTGATTTGCTATTTTCTTTCGTTCTTTCATTCCTACAAAGCTATTTTATGTTGACTCATCATTATTCTTACGCTACCTATATAATACACCATCATGCCACCCTTCCTCACTCTCCTTCCTCCACCCTTCTCTCCCTCCATATTTCCCTTCACCCTTCTCACTCTCCTCCTCCCTCCCTCCTCTGCTATAGACTCGCGACCCACTTAAAAAAAATTCCATGAGGTAGTTTTTTATATTTTTTATACCCTTATGAATGTTTTTGGGGTGTATGTTTTAGTGCGTGTTTGTCTGTTATAATGCTTGCGTGACGTGTTTGTCTAGTGTGTGTTTAGTTTGTCTCCCGTCCTCTCACAGTGTTATTTATTGCAATTTTTTTTAGCTTTATTGCCTCTAATTGCGAGGTTCTGTCGCTTCGTTGTCTTCCTTGTTAACTCTGCTCAGTGAAGCTGTTGTTTTAAATTCTTTCTCATGTCCGAGTTAGCGCTGCCAGCTGGTCTACGGCCTACGTGAGGGGGGTGGACAGTCTTTTGTATTTGTTTTGCGCTTGTTTGTGTGTTGGTGCAATCTCCTTACCCGTGTGTTTGTTAGCTACGTGATGGCTGGCGATCAGCGTGTATGTGAGGATTGGTGTCTGCGAGCTTTAGTGTTTGCATGCTGGACTGGCTTCCGGCGATTGCCTTTTGAATTAATGGATGATACGCCTCGTTTAATGATCAGCAATGGTGTTCTGTTCTTTGCTTAAATGCTTCTGTGCTGCGGTATTATGCCTCGCCCGTGTGCTTGTATTCGCTGTAATATTATGTTCTGTGCAGAGCTGGCCGTGCCATTCTTACTGATTCAGCAGGTGCATTTTTTTTCTTTTACAAAGGGCTAATGGAGAATACCTGGTCAGCAGGTGTCATTGTTTATGACATACGTCAGCCTTTTACTAATCTAGATGAGTAAGTGGTGAACTGCAGGTGTACCCGACGAGCCGGGGAAGAGGTGCAGGTGAGCCCGTCAAGGACAAGACATGTTGGTGTGCGGATCTGCCATGCCTCACTGACGCCGAGGTGATTGTCCGCCCGTTGACAGATTTGCAGACGCGACATTGACGTTGTTCATG
Organism: Portunus trituberculatus; assembly: GCF_017591435.1. Lineage (NCBI taxonomy): Eukaryota > Metazoa > Arthropoda > Malacostraca > Decapoda > Portunidae > Portunus > Portunus trituberculatus. The sequence goes on along the minus strand of NC_059303.1, from coordinate 12,276,613 downwards.
TTCGCCATGTTGATGTATTTCATTTCACCACCGAAAACAAATACAACCTCAAAAAACCATTATAAGGTACGACTCTGATATTCTTCTCTTTAGTTTGGTGAACTCGAGAACTCCTTACACTTGACACGTAGCTCATCATTATTTCTGAAGCGGAGGACATGCTTGGATGAGAATTTATCCATCTTGATAACTTTAGTAAGCTGTGCCCCGGGACACAGATCAGGCTAATATACCTTCACTGGTTTAAATAGTTTATGTTACGGCGACTCCACCGGTAAACCACGAAGGCAGCGAACAGTCCAGATGGTCACTCCCCTTCCTGCTTTCATCCCTTTGCTTCCTTTCCTTCCCTCGCCTCCAGCCGCTTCTCCCAGCTTTGTCCCGCCCGCCAGCCGCGGCGACGCTGGGCGGGTGGCCGGCAGGCTGAAGGGAGGTTGTGGTTTGCTGTCTGCGAGGCGTGAGTGATGAACTGGACTGTGTTCTTTTAGCCTTCACCGTTTTTTATGTGCGGTAGTCATAAATAACTCTTTTCATATTTTCACCTTTTTTTCTTTGGACGTGACAGACGAGGAAACAGATCACCTCAGCGCTGACCCAACACACACACCAGCTGCTGCTTGGACGCTTCCTGCCTTGTGCTCTTGTTCAAGGGGTGTATTGATTGACCTTTTTTCGTTGTTGGATATACTTCGTTGTAGAAAAGAAAATAGTAATATCAGTAATAGAGTCAACAAGACTATTCCAAAGTTATAGAATTGATATCAATAGTTCATTATCATTTATGTATGCTAATAAAACAATAAAGATAAAGATAAAGAGAGAAAGTTAATTCACTTCTTACTTCGCAGATATATCGTGACTCGTAGTATTCAGAAGCAGTAGTAATTCTTGTCGCCTCATAGATGTTTCATTGATATTAAAGATGGAAAGCCATGCCCCTGCTGATTCAGATTTAACGTACGAATCTACACCAAATGGAATTTCCGAACATAATTTCACTGGTAATAACACAACTCCCACTTTGGAGGTAACACTGTCATGCAAAGTCGCAGCGATGATAATGACAATGGAAATGAAAAACAAGTAGCAAATGTGTATGCAAAAACATTGTAATAATCACTCGTAGATGAAACAAAAGCTAAACTAATGGCTGCAAAATTAGAGATTAGGTAACGTAATTGCTAACGTGCCCGGCGGGAATAACAGCAATTAAGTGTTAAGTGGAGATGATGAACAAAACTCACACCAAGAAGGATGATGTGCTTAAGAATGTTAAAAGAAGGTGTTCGACATTCCACACACACACGCAAGGTGATTGATGGCCTAAAGGATACTGCGTGTGTGTGTGTGTGTGTGTGTGTGTGTGTGTGTGTGTGTGTGTGTGTGTGTTTATATGTCGATTGTTATCTTAAGTATTTATATATCCTCAGTTCAATTCCCTTCTTGTTTACTTCAGGAACAACAAGACACGTGATCCAACTGTTCCTTATTGCGTGACATGCAAAGCTGTATGAAAGAGACATTGACTTTCACACCAGAGCATTGTTACTGTCTTCATTGTTGTTTTCTTTGCTAGTTATGCTTCCTCTTTCTTTCGTTGTTTGTTTCGAATTGATCTGTATTCATAAGGGTGTTAAACCAATCCAGATATTTATTCTAAAGGCAAAATGGAAAACAGGTCAAATATTTTTCATTCATTGTTTGTCTTATTTCATTTATTTTTCCTAGGCCCATCATTTTTTACCTATTCGTTGTATTTTCACTAGCAATGTTTTCCGTTTCTTCCAAATTGAACTTACTTAAAAAAAATAAACTAGTCTTAGCATATGTATCAAGAACGAAAAGTAAAGGAATACTATAGAAATAAGTTGAATAATCGCTGCTCATTCTTATTCATGTATAGCGAAACCTATGAGAACGGAGTCACGTGACGAAAGAGGAAGGGCAGAGCGACAGTTCGGCCTGAGCATCTGTCCCTCCGCACGAGAAACTTGACTCTTTAATCGGCCGTGAGCAGTGAGGTAGTGAGGGGCATTCCAACTGACGCATTCCTCCCTCTTGTAGAAAATGACGAGGGCGTTTCTGATCCTCCGTGTGTCATTGTGTTCTAAGTGGTGGCGGCGATGGGAGGCCCGGGGGAGGAAAGGGTTAAGGAAGGAGGTTCGTGTGGGAAGGAGTACTTGATGGCTTTGAAGGACATGAGGGATTAAGGATGTAATGGATGCTGTGGCGAGATGAAGTCCTTAGCGAGATGACGGGAGAGTGACGGGCTGTCGGCGGTATGACGAAAGACACTGAACTTATTGGATGAAAATCTGAATATGAGGGAAATTCTTATAACGGTGCCCTGTTAGATTAATGCCAAAAGGAATATGGAAATGTTACAATGAGAAAGTGGGCTGAGAAAAGAGCGGAGTGGCGAAAGGTACGGCGCTTACTGGATGAAAAGAGAATATGACGAAAGGTGATTCATGTAACGCTGTGCAGTTAGACTCTCACCCACAGAAAATTATATGGAGATGCAAATACGAGAGAGCTGTCTGAGAAAAACGTGCTTGTCTCGCTATTGATGAAAATTTACGGGATGAAAAGTGAATATGAAGCACGAAAAATGTTATAACGGTATGGAGTAAGACTCTCACTTTAAAGAAAATAAATACAAGAAATACAAACAAGAAACGTTAAAAAGATATATAATACAATGAATAAAAAAATAAAGATTGCAATAATATCTAAAATTGGTTTTAGTCGTATTTTCAGGTGTAATAAAGCTGTGCATACAGGTAATCACTCAAGTACTTATTTAAGGTTTATTATAATCAAATTTGATTTATGTATAATATTCGAATCATCCATTAGAATATGATACATAAAAACAATAGTGCAATACATGTATGACAAAATACATGGACGATACATAGAAGAGTTAAGTCACATTTCAGACCATAATTAAAAGTCCTCCTCGCGTTTTAATGTTTGAATTATACACAGGAACATGATACATAGGCCATAACACAGGAGCGCAATACATGGGAACGAAAGGGCTGCCGCTCCTTCCCGGTCAGCCCCGAGAGGAGACATGTAAATACTGGAGGAATATTGACGAAGCCGCCCCGCCGCCCCAAGCCCTCGGGCCCCGCGCCTCTGCCCTTAAACAGGTGCTTTCTGATACCTGGTGCCCAGACTTTCACCCATTAGTGACGATTTTTTAGGCCACACACACACACACACACACACACACACACACACACACACACACACACACACACACACACACACACACACACACACACACACACACACACACACACACACACACACCTTACATGTTGACAAGGCAGCTTACATATAACTATTAACCTTTAAACTGCTTGACAAAATGTTTACCTTCAATGCTTACAACTTTTTTGGACACTGTTCTTGTGTTATGGATACTGCTTCTGTGGCGTAAAAATGAGAATGTTAACCTGTTTTTTTTTTTTTTTTTTTTTTTCACGTTCTTTTTAGCACGTGTCTTCATACAAACAATTTCCTTAGTGTCAGGAAGGTTAATGAAAGGACGACGAAAGCAGTAGAAGGGTTACAAACTTCAGTGTATCAGCAGTTTGTTTGTAAGGACCTACACACACACACACACACACACACACACACACACACACACACACACACACACACACACACACACACACACACACCATTCATGTACCTATTTAAGGCTTCAGTGTATCATCAGTTTGTTTCCAAGGGCCGCAATTGCCTAGAAACCATCACATCTCGTGGTATCTGTCGGAGATCCACCAGATGGGAAAACTAATATCAGGTTCAAAGATAAGCCACTCCCAATAATCTCCTTAAAAGACACGAGGGCTATGGATGTAAACAAGAAGGAGCACACAAAAAAGGCCTGGCTATAATGGCTCTGGGAGATGCCCGCAAATGGCTACGGAGACGATGACTGATAAGACTGATAAAGGAGACGATGCCGATAATGACAGTGACGTGAGCTGCTTCTCAGTGCCAGACAGGAATGTGACAGGGAGACGGGTGGAGTTTGGGACGGGGAGAAGAAAGACGGAGAGAGAGGGAAAGGGATGTAAGGAAAGGGGATGGGTTAAGTGACAAGGGAGGGAGGGAGGGAAAGGAAAGAAGGGAGGGATGTGGAGTTGTGGAGGGGCGTGGTTTGGCTAGTGAAAGGAGCTGGGAATAACGAATGAAAGGGAATATGGAAAAGAAGTTATGATGTGGGAGGAAACGGCTCATGGGAGGGAAAAAAGTGATGAGAGGGCGACGAGGGAGAGGAATGGCAGCTGAAGGGGACGCTGAGGGAGGAGCGATGGTGCTAATTGCGAGCATGGAGACGAGGGGGATGAACGTCTTTCGCGTATGTCATGCTTTTGTGCCGTTTTGTAGCGAAGGACGCCAGGGAATGTGAAGGGAGCTCCTCACTGTGGCGTGTTGCTCTTGTGTTACGTTAGTGTCTGTTACTGCTGCATGTGATGGTGGTGTTGATGGTGGTATTGGTAGTTGTGACAGTGGTGCATGGTGGAAGTGGTCCTGCTGCAACTGCCACTTTTGCTACTATTTCTCCCGCTGCTAAAGGAACGGTTATCTCGTAAATGTGTCTTGAAAACTATCCCATAAATGTGACTTATTTTGGTCAAGTGTAGCGCGTCTAGTCAGCAAAATCCGAAGACATAGAGTTCATAGTATAATTTCTGACAATCGTTCCCAGTTTCTCAGGTCAATTGTCGGCTGTCAGTTGTTTCAAAGGCTATTTGACAAACAAGAATTCGGTGAACAATTCGCGAAAATTTGGAACAGTGTACGACAGTGTAGGAGCCGAGACAAGAGGCGTCAATGTCAGGACGATTGTGAGTGTGCCGAGAGTGGCTGAGTTGGCCATGGAGGGTGGAAGTAACGCACACGGGGGCCGCGTCAGGCAGCACAAAAAGGGTGAGCTGCTGAACATAGGAGCCACCCAGGAGGTACCCAGTTCCCTGGGTGGAGACAGCAAGGGAAGGGAGGGAGGAGAAGGTCTGGCTCGGCATGGGCGAGGCGAACACAAGGGGCAGTATCACGTGTGGGAAAGAAAGGCCGGAAAAGTCTTCTTTGTGTCGTAAGAATTACCCTGAAATTACACCCCTCGCGAATGTGCGTATACGTAGATAAGTGTATAGATAGACATGTTTTTTAGATAATTAGTTTTACGTGTTTGATGTGGCAATGCATCTATCCTGCGTCTCTCATTTCATTAATTTGCTATTCCTTTAGCGCTCCGCCATCCCCAAAGCGCAACGAGGCGTGCCGTGGATGAGGTGTGGGGAGGCGGGAGAACAGGAGGCAGACCATCGCTCCTCCCTTCTTCAAGGTAAACAACACCGGTGAGTGTCAGCCCCCGATTGACGCGCCGGTAACCCCTTCCCCGCCGCGCTGTCACCGGGGAATGTGATAACTACGGCCGCTTTGTGGGGATGTTAAGTGATGCTGTCGACCAGCGTAGCCCGGCGCCACGTCACTGTCAGGGGAACGCGTAATTTGGAGTCTAGCGGGTCACACGGGGCTGCCGGAGACTACTGCGGCAGGAGGCGAGTCGCTGTAGGCTTACAATGGAAGCTGAAAAATGACTTATTCGGTTCGGCGGATTAAGGATAGAGAAAGTTATTGTCTTTTTTTCTTAAGGGGAGGCACTGGTAATGGAGTGGACGGAGTACCTCACTACTTCCCGTTAGTGTGTTAAGATCTAAAGATACAAAAGCTGCCTGTCCATACATTCCGTGAACCAGGATTGACAGATGACGGACAAACAGAAAAGGAAACCACAATAAACGAGAACAACTTTGGTCTATCCTGAGAAACTATCACGGGGAATGAATATTTTATGTATCAACACTATCATTTTCATCACAGAGAAGAAAGTTGAGAAGTACAAGACATGGGAAGAAAGAGGCAAGGGAGGAGAAGGAAGAGAAGAAGGGTGGAGGGGGGTAGGGATGACTGGAGCGAGAAGGGCGCGGCCAGTAGACTCGTCACGCCCTGCGATCGAAATGACTCAGGCGATTAAATATTTTGCAAGCTTGGCGTTTTGTATTTATTACCTGGACAGTATACGGCGCCAATAAGCCATGGCCTGCCCTTGGGTCTGGCGGCGGCCGGTAGATGAAAGGGAGGGAAGGAGTGGGCCGGAGGAGCGATAACGAGGATACGAAAAGAATAGAAGCGAGAAGGAAGAGAGAAACAATGGAGGGAGTCGTTCCATAAAGTAGGCCCCCCGGAGCGGCGCTGCCCAGTCCACCGCTGTGAGGATGGACGTGCTGACCGCTGCAACACAACCCGGTTACTCGTGGAATGTGCACTAGAGGGCCTGGAAGTAGAAAAATTCAAACCGGTACATAGTTTGATTGTATTTTTCGTTCTTCTTGTTCTTCTTTTTGTTTTAGTTTTCTTAAAATGAACAGGTGTGTCTTCGGCCATCAGCCTCCAGCAGGTGAGAATTGCGCTTCACTGCACCCGGGAGATGGCGAGTCAGCGTCAAACAAATTATGAGAGCAAAAAATGCTTCAATTTGCTCTCGAATGGGAGAAAAAACAATGACTTGGATGAAGTTAATAATGCTGATTACTTAGAGGTTCTTAAATCCTACAAATATTCTATTCTTTCTCTTAAAAAAAAAGAAAGAAGAAATTCCCGAAGAACTTAAAACACTTATCACAGTATTTAGAACACGAAACATGCTGAGGATCCACTAGGAAGAATTTTGTTGTATTATTTCGTGTTTCCTGGAAGCGAGACTAATTGTTGTCCAATCTTTAATCTGGCGAAGTTTGGAAGAGCCCACACATCACAACAGCATTATTTCACCAGGTAACAGATTGCCCAGGAACACCTATAGTTTGTTCCTCTTCAGTACCTCCACCTGCTCCACCTATCCTACTGAATCCACCTATCCCACCTGCCTCACGCGGTTCACCCACCTCACCTGACCCATTTGACCACCTGTCTCGTCCGGTCCACCTAACCCACGCCGAGGGGAGTGGTCGTGGGGACATCCGGAGATACACACAGGGAGGCTCGTCCGTGTTTGTCTCGCGGATGTGTTGGAAGGACAGGAATTCGCCCAGAAGAATGTTCATACTTTAGAGCGATTAAGTCATCCTGGGGAGCACGAGGGCGTATGTAGGAGTCCTCTTTACTGCCAACTGTCTGTTTGCGGGAGTCAATTATCTGCAGACGTCTGGTCAGCAAATGGTAGGTCGGGTCGCGGGGTCATGCAGCATTCCAAGGGCCGTGAGAACCAACCTTGCAGCATCTTCAAGGACGAGCTGCCAGCGTCCCCGCCTGCCCGCCTCCACCATTGTCCTATCGATGCTGCCACTGATACCAAGATGTTGCCTGCTTTTCTTGGCGCCCTGCTTAAAATACTGTTACCTGGTTTTCTATGCAGCAACGTGTGCGTTAGATTTGATGTGAAAGTTAATGACCAATGTTTGATTTTGATGTTTGGAAGATGGAAATAGTTGGCAACCGCATCCCGTCCAGGGTGGTCTGGCAGGTTCCTTACGCCCGTGGCAGGTAATTGTCGCCCCCGGCCAGACGGATGCAATAAAACATGTATGAATGGAATAGCTGGGTGTCCGCCCCGCCCCAGGACACCACCGGGGCACTGGTTCTCCCTTTCGCCTCACCGTTTGTCAGCTCCTCTCGCTCCTACCTTGGAAGAGTTCTGGCTCCCACTATATAGTGCCCACCCGTCTTGTGGTGACGAGGACAAGGGGCGTAAGCGCGAGCGGTGTTGGGGTCAGTCCTCTGTCACCCTGCCCAGCCCCGGTTGCCTTCTGTGTGGGGACGTGCGCGACCCCTTTCTTTGCAGTGCAGTTCATGAGATACCTATGCTTGTGTTTCACTCAACTGTAGCAGATACTGAAGAAATAATGCTTACGTTAGTTTATTGTTTAATCGCATTCTTTATTTCTGTACTTTACTGTTTATCCTTACTCTTCTTATTCATAGAAGAGGCACAAAGTTGTACACTTGTTGACAGTCTCATAGCTGCCGCTCCACTATACATGTATACGTGAATGGAGAGGCAGAAACAATTGTTCAGGAACACGATACACGTGGCAATAATCGAGATGAAAATTAGAAATAACATTTTCGTATTGCTGATAACATTGCAGATTATCAACAAGCATATTTTGTGCCTCGTGTATGAATAAATAGAGGCAGGATAAACAGTGAAATGCAGAAATAAGGAATGCAATTAAACATTAAACTAACGTAAGCATTATTTATTCATGCAATTCCTTCTACAATCAAATGAAAGACAAGCATAGGTATCTAATGAACTGCACTGCAAAGAAAAGGATCGCGCACGTCCACACAGAAGGCAACACGTAATTGCACTTGTGAATATATTCACAAGGCACAGCTACACGTGTATACATATGATGTTTGTACATTACTATCCCATACTACCCACTGCTGCCAAGGCTGTTGTCGCGGTTTGATTAGCAGCAGTCAGCAAGTGAAAATTCTCGCATTCTAATAAATCACTCTCAAGGTGAGCCAATTTGGAGATATATACCCATCGATCCCTGTTAGAGCGAAGGGAGGCGGACAGTCGCAGTCCCTTCATCGAGCCAGTCATCGCTGGAACACTGCTGTACAAGTACCTCATTGTTGCAGCCCTGCACGTGACACGCTCACGTTGGCTATCTGAAATCTCTTACATATTTTGTGGCATTTCGTGGAGGGCGCAAGGCAATGTTACTTCACTGCGTTATCCCTGCACTGATCACGGTGAACATGGTGAGCTGTAACATGAACTTGACGAATACACAGATTCTCTCAGGTTGGCGGACCATGCATATGAATCACGTGCTAAGGGAAGTGATCACGCGACCTTTACAAGGAAAAGAAATTATTTTCATCATAGAAGAAACTCTTGAAGAATTCGTGCAGGGCAGCTTTGTGTTAAGTGGAACTGTCACGCCTTACGTCATCCTGAGCTTCTCACAACATTGGAAAGATGTGGACACAGACTTCCATCAGGCCATTGAGCTCAGTAAGACTTGACTTCAATTGATCTCTTGTCTTGTGAATGTGATAAGATCTGCCCTTCATTCATCACAGCATACAAACCTCCACATACTCATACCTTCGCGGATATTCTAGCAAATGATCATTTGAGTTCAGAATATTTATATGTTTCCCGAGTTCTTCATATAAGCTGATTATTTCCATTGCCATTTATTCTTAATGCCTAGAAAAAACTAGGCCGATATTGTTTAAATCACTCCTCATCACGTTCCATGACAGATGTGGCTGTGGTCATTGTGAGGGAGGAGAGACTTGCATCTCTTGAAGCTCCGCCACAGTGGTTGACACCGGAGGCCGTACTGGTGCTCGTGGTCACTGGATATTGCGACTTTGAGGAGTTATCACGGTCACCGTTCCTCGGTACTCCATCGGTGGCCTTCCTGTGTCCTTCGCAGGGAAACACAACCTACCAGGTAGTGACCAGGTTCGCCTCGGACGAGTGGCACTCACTTGGCCTTTGGGATCCTGACTCATTCTCCACTTGGGACGATCTTTTCCACGATCGATTTGCTGACTTCGAGGGCAAGGTTCTTCGCATGTCGTGTTCCTATGACGACGTACCTCTCCTGCACGAGACTGAGGACGGCAGCGTGGACGGCTCCAACATAAGGATCATCAGTGCCATGTCTCAGTGGCTCAACTTCACGCCAGTCTATGAAGTTCCCACTGACGGTAACTCGTTCTGTCTTTACTGTCTAACTTTACTGAGCTGCATTTTGTTTTTAGTCAATACCATCATTTATTTATTCATTTATCTGTTTATATTATTATTATTACTATTGTTATTATTATTATTGTTATTATTATTATTATTATTATTATTATTATTATTATTATTATTATTATTATTATTATTATTATTATTATTATTATTGTTATTATCATTATAATTATTATTATTATTATTATCATTATTATTATTATTATTATTATTATTATTATTATTATTATTATTATTATTATTATTATTATTATTATTATTATTATTATTATTGTTGTTGTTGTTGTTGTTGTTGTTGTTGTTGTTGTTGTTGTTGTTGTTGTTGTTGTTGTTATTATTATTATTATTATTATTATTATTATTATTATTATTATTATTATTATTTTTATTATTATTATTATTATTATTATTATTATTATTATTATTATTATTATTATTATTATTATTATTATTATTACTATAATTACTATAATTGTCATGATCCACATGATTATTATCACTGGAGGAGTGTGCCTCTGTGTTCCCTAAAGATTGTTAAGTAGAACAGCATTAAACATATTCCTATAAGACAAGGGTTGACATCCTATCACAGCCATTACCTTATAACACATCATAGTTAGATTTATATTATGGTTACTGTTAAAAGAGAGAAATAAAAATTAATTGATGTGGAATCTTCACAAAGCGGACAAAAAATGGACAAAAAAAGCACAGGTAAAGAAAACAGAAGACGAGATGCATGCTTGAGAGAAAAGGTAATATTGACTCGAACTTTGATATACTGACAGTAACCAGTTGAAGAGGAAGAAACAGAAGACGTCTTTCTCAGCAACAAACAAAGCTGCCACTGGTGATAATGACAACAAATGATACTGTATGTCCCAGCCGTCTTGCATAGTTAAAAGCACATTATCATCGGACGGTCAATATTGTGGCGCGAAAATAAGACGGGGCGGGGCGGTTCATCACTATAACACAATGGGAGGCACTGAAATACAACATCGTGATTCATGTTTCTTTAGACAATGCCGATGAATACTGGATCTGGAAAGAAGCATAATTCTTTTTTCTTCTTTTTGCACAGCCTGGTCTGAAAATTTACTTCATTGGCGATGTAACAAAGAAAGAGGCAGTCATTGAACGCCCAACACTTTCTTCATGTCATGGCAAGGTGTGGTAAATTGCCCCTGGCCAGGTCGCGTGTCGTCCTATAGTCTCTTTCGCCGGTCATGAATGTAATGACATGCTAGGAGTGTCATGGATTATTCTTTTATTAACATTTCGCACTGGGTCATAGCCCATCACTTCTTATTTTCTCGCTGACTCACGCACTCTGTTACCCATGAACGTGACACTGACATGGAGACATCTGTGTCATCCATATCATGTAGAATTATTATTTTTTTTTTTACTAGAAGGAAGCCATGAACTTTCTCCGTGATTAAAGTTTTATTCTCAAGGACATTAACCCTTTCAGTACTGGGACGCATTTTTACCTTGAGATTTGTGTACGATTAGACCATTTTATTGACATTAGCAAGGCTCTAATAAGGTTAGATGATTAATGGCCACAGTCTTCACTCTTCTAATCCCAAAATATGTTTCTGAAGCCGTATAAAATCACCAAATAGTAAAAGAATGAATATGGAAACGCGTCATGGTACTCAAGGCTTCATCTATGAGGAATACTGGTTTCATCAAAGGAATTATACGGAAGTTATACCTGTTGTGTAGAAAATAAATAAATAGATAAACTTAATTCCGTGATCGTGAACATTAAATGAAGTAAAGAAATGGCGCATTGCCTAATTAGTTAATGTTAGACACTAAAAAAAACCTGAATCATAAAAATCATAAAAGCAGTTTAACTCCTTCAGTAACATGACACGTCTCCATACCCTAATGTCAATAAAATGGTCTAATCGCATACAAATCTCAAGGTAGAAATGTGTTCCAGTATTGAAGGGGTTGATAAAAAGAATAATGGCATGTACAAAATTCATCTTGTAATATTCTGAGTAACCTTGAATTTTAAATGCAGAGGGAACAATGACAGAATCTTTTGGCATGCCCAGCGTTACTGTTGTTATTGCTGCTTCATGACTCAATAAACTTTACAACTTTGCCAGCTCCTCACCTCCTCGTTCCTCAGACACTTGGGGCACCCGCGAGAATGGAAGTTGGACAGGCATCCTCGGGGAACTGTACACAGGACGCTCTGACCTCGCCATCAACTACTTCACTGTGACGGAAGATCGCGCAGAGGATTTCGACTATAGTGTTAGCTACTACAATGAAGGGTGAGCGTGACCCAGTGGGGCTTATACTCCTCCTCCTTCTCCTCCTCCTTCTCCTCCTCCTCCTCCTCCTCCTCCTCCTCCTCCTCCTCCTTCTTCTCCTCCTCCTCCTCCAACTCCTTATCCTCTTCCTTCTCCTCCTCATCATCATCATTATCATTGTTCTTCCCATTTTCTCCTTTCATCAGCAATTCCGTTTTCTCTTAAGGAAACACTTTAACATGTCTTCAAAATATGAATAAGTTTGACGTGTGCTGCTATGATAACTCCATTTTCGGGACGCTAGTATACATATTTCTAGCCTGCCTGTACTGTTTGTGTGTGTGTGTGTGTGTGTGTGTGTGTGTGTGTGTGTGTGTGTGTGTGTGTGTGTGTGTGTGTGTGTGTGTGTGTGTGTGTGTGTGTGTGTGTGTGTGTGTGTGTGTGTGTGTGTGTGTGTGTGTGTGTGTGTGTGTGTGTGTGTGTGTGTGACTTCCGAGCTTATAATGGAATCTCTTTCAATATCGGAAATGTAATTGGGGGCTTATATATGTGTGTGTGACTATATATTTCGTGAACTACAAGTATATTGTTAAGGCACAACATCTGTCATTCATAACGCGACGCAGAACTAAAATACCAAATCAAATTTATCCATGTCTGTATTATATCTCAATATTTAGAGTCAGTAAACATAACTATGGAAATGGAACATGTGTCATATAATTAGAAGAATTTCGCAATCAAAGCAAACCTACAGTGGATACAATTTATGTATTTTTAGCTCGGTTTTTATCACAATTAAACAGTAATTTGGTATGAAAATCGCTCGACACATTATCTTGTCGTGTTACTGTCATAAGGAGAATGTTTCTTGATGATCCTTCATACACTTGTACACACACACACACACACACACACACACACACACACACACACACACACACACACACACACACACACACACACACACACACACACACACACACACACACACACACACACACACACACACACACACACACACACACACACACACACACACACACACACACACACACACACACACACACACACACACACACACACACACACACACACACACACACACACACACACACACACACACACATATATATATATATATATATATATATATATATATATATATATATATATATATATATATATATATATATATATATATATATATAGCTAGCTGCGTAGCTGTGCCAGCAGTGAGTGAGTGACTTCTGAAGATTTCGTTTCTTCTCTAGTTCTTCTTTGAGGAATATATATATATATATATATATATATATATATATATATATATATATATATATATATATATATATATATATATATATATATATATATATATATATATATATATATATATATATATATATATATATATATATATATATATATATATATATATATATATATATATATATATATATATATATATATATATATATATATATATATATATATATATATATATATATATATATATATATATATATATATATATATATATATATATATATATATATATATATATATATATATATATATATATATATATATATATATATATATATATTATATTTGGCATTCACTGCCTTCGTGTTTCCATTCTCATTATGATTCTGCTCTTTAAACAAAATTGCTCATAATGTCTTACGTGTCAGCTCAGTCAGTACTCCCGGATGAGTGATAATTTTGAGAATAATCCAATCCAGAGCGTTTTCCTGGAAGAGCCTGATGAAGCAAACCTGTCCACGCACAGTCCGCAAGGAACAATCATCCCTGTGAGTTGCTGAATAAGTGCTATTCTTTTCTACACGACAGGACGCGTCACGGGATGAGTAGTTCAATAATTCGAGGCCAACAAGAAGCGTCGGTGTCATTCCTTCAGCGTCTCAGCAACATCTAATCACGTCGCCGCGGCCTTTGGTGGGCGCCGTGAGCTATGACACTTGGGATCCGACAAGTTTTTGCTCCTTTTTTTTTTTTTTTGTGCTCACATTAGATGAAGCATAAATCTGGCACTGGGGATGACACTGCAGGAATAACATGCTCTCGTGAACCTTTTTGTGGCCATTAGGAGTATAAAGGCCATCATTTTACAGGTTGCCAAATTGAATTTAATTGACGTCACTTGTTTATGGAAGTCCTGTGGCTGATGGCAGGTTTGGTCTCATGCTGAGGGTTCCGCCGCCGTTGCCTCGCTGGATGAACCTTCTGTTCCCCTACACGATGATGGTGTGGGCGCTGCTGGCAGGCATGATGGTGCTGGTCGGCCTGACCTTCTACCTGCTGAACCTGAGAACATTTCCCCTGTCACTGGCGAGGAGCTTCTTGGTAACAGTGAAGGTGAGGTTTTACTGTATCAGAGATGAACGCCGCTGGAAAAACTGGATGTAAGACTATGATGTGGTGAGGTTAGAGGCTCCATTTTGATTAGGGTGCTGGGTGGTCTCTGCTCTCTGGCCTGCAAAACTCTCTCTCTGCATTACATTTTGCTTCTGAGCCCACTTGATGGCATCCTTGGGCGATGGGTAACACCTTTAGTCGTTCTTTATGGGCGGGATGAGCCACTGGGCGGCCACACACGTTATACCACTTCTCGTTTGGCCAGATTGCTCTCCGTCAGGAATGTGACTTGGCCTGCTAATGTGACTTAATGGCTGCCTTGTCCTCATGTGTGCACGAGTTAGCATTATGCTCTGCGGGACTTACTGTTAGGAAGACATTTATTTATTTATTTATTTACTTATTTATTTATTTTGTTCTTCTATTATCTTGCTGAATATTATAAGTTTTGCTTGAGTGTGTGCGTGTGTGGGACGTCCCGTTTTATTTTGAGTCTGTAGTGAAGACAAATATTTTAAGAAGACAAGCTCCAGGCAGTATTTGCACCCATGTCAGCGTGTCTGGGTTGGCGGCAGGGCATGGTGGGGCAGTCGGTGGGACGTGTGCCGGCTTCGTGGGTGTCGCGAAGCTTCCTGGGATTGTGGTGGTTCGTCATGCTGGTGCTCGACATCTCCTACACGTGCAACTTAATCGCCGTGCTCACCGTGCCTGTCTACCCCGCCAGGATTCACACCTTTGACCAGCTCGCCGGAAGTGATCTGAGGTATGATGTTTTCAGATGCTCTCATGGAAACATTTCATTTTCGTATAATTACTTGCTTATAAGTAGGCAAGTAACTATGAAAGCAAGCAAATAACCAAGTAAATAAATAAGAAAATAAATAAGTTAGCAACACTTACTTACCTCTCCTTTCTATATATTGCTTCCTGTCTCCCAACTTGTATTTCCCAAATCTTACCGCAGGAAATGGAATGAGGCGCATGTAGCATCCCACATTTGTGATAGTCACTAAACATTTAATTGCGTGCCATATATGTTCAGTGTGATGCGTTGTCATGCCGACAGAAATTAATGGAGAGGGTTGCGGGAGTCCTTTGTCTTGCCTTGCAGTGGGATCATAGAGACTCCTGATGAGATAGTCATACATCTCTAAAGTATGATTTAAATAAATAAAAAAAAAGACAAAGTTAGCTAATAAAGTGCCTCAATGCAGTGCTGTTGAAGGAAAGCAATTTGCTCTTTGAAAAAAGTTAACTGATATTATAATGAAACATGAAGATCATTTGCGTTGTGCCTGTGTCGCGACACTAGCCAACCAGATCCATAAACTCTGATTCTTCCTCACGTCCCCAAAGGCTCTCGTGTGAGGGAAGCAAAGAGTATCAGTATGGCCTCAGAAGCTTAAAGTACGATGCGTCATTCTCTCGTTTAATCCCTATGGAGGAGAAGCGAGCACAGCCAACAGAAAGCCTTCCATGTTACTAGGGCAGCACCGGTAGTCCGGCGTGGTCTGTCAGGGTACGGTCTTAATTAAGTGTTGTGGTGTTTATTGCGCCTTTAAGCGACTGAACAACTCGTAACTTGAGTCTGGAATGTTTGAAAAAAAAATACTATTGTTGTTTATGTTAGAAATGAATGAGATAAATGTAAAGATTTAGGGTATAGGTGAAAAGTGTTCATTAAACTTGATTGCCTCGCTGTAGCTCTGATAAATTATATAGTAGATAGAAATTAAACTAATCAAAATAAACCTCTAAGAATGTATGATGCAACTGTTGTGCGAACTAAGCCACATTCCCGCTACAGAGTGTGCATGCTGGACTATGGGGAGTTTGTTCCTGAGGCGCTGCTCACTTCCACAGACGCCTCATTAACCACCATCGGGGCCAAGGTGGATTTAACACCAGAGGATGAAACGCTGCGCTTTTCCGGCGAAGAGGCGTGTGTGGAGCGGGTGATGGCTGGCACTCACGCCCACATAGAAACGTTCTCTTACTTAAAGATCCTTTACCGTATTCTCGGAGTAAACTCTGAAGTGTATCACCTGAAAGTTCAACTGTACGAGGGCAACTTGGCATTCTTCTTCAGGAAAGGCACACCCTGGAGGCACAAGTTTAACATGGGTCTGCAGCGGCTGGTGGAGGCAGGACTGGTGTACAAGTGGCACTCGCAAATTATGGACGAGTTTCCCGCCGGTAATGGAGAGGTTGGTCTTTGGCTCCACCTTGGCTATCCTGCCTCAGCCACCTCGCACCTGCTCCCTTCAGGACACACAACTTGTTCTGACCACTCGAAAAGATTTATTTTATTTTATTTTTTGTCATGGTAGGTCCTTTACGAAATAAATCAACACTGAACAATTACTTATAGACTACAGTACCTTTGTACTTCAATTATGAATTGTTATTTGCTGAGAAATTGCCTTGATACCCAGAACGGAAAGATCCGCTAAAAGAGAATCATCACGATATTTCAGAGGTTTTGAGTCCTGATGAGGACACAGATATTCACATATAACAATGACAAACTTTTCTCGAGCTTTAGGTCACTCATACATTCATATGCCTAACACAGGCGCACACAATATCAGTGCCTTTGGCTCCCTTTATTCTATAATTTCTTAAGGCCTTCACTTATCATCATGACTTTGCACACAGAGGAGGGAGCGTGAGCCTACGGAGCTGACCCTTGGCCACTTGCAGAGTTCCTTTCTAATCCTGGGACTTGGCGCGGGACTGGCGGTTTTAGTCTTCCTGATGGAATTTTTTCTTTATTCCCGCCAAGCCACCCTTGCCAAGCCTCGAGGCGGTGCGTATATTGTCTATGTCCTAGAGTGTTCAGCGAAGCACGACAACGATCCCAAGTAGAGGAATCTAAGCACAACAAACTTGCATGTTGCTTTGGCATCTTATGTTGTGTACTTCATCACAACACACACACAAAATGTACATTTTAAGTGTGGTCATCAAATACCGGATTTTCTTGCAGCGTCAGGCACGCGATGATGTATCACTTTAAGGATTACAAAGAATAACAAACAGTTAAAAATTTCCTAGGTCCTTTATGCTATCCTGTTACACTACTCCACACTGAATAGTAGAGAAAACATAGGATGGCACAATGGGAGACTGTGTTTAGTAGATCCACAGCAGACTCCTGAGCAGGTGAGACCATACATCGTAATGAACACAGTGTTAAGTAAAATCACAATGAAGAAAAAGAAAAACAGATGTATAGATGAAGCAGCAGCTCGGTCCCATGTCTCTTACGGCACCTCACCTTCACGGCTCCCGAGCCACCTGCAGCATTTCCGGTTGGCTCGCCTCTCACCTGCTGCCCCAATACCACTCCCAGCACTTCCCTCCACCAGCCTCTCTCACTGCTTCTCCTTCCACCTGCTTCATTGTTCCTTCCCCACCAATTCCCACGGGTTTGTTTTTCAATTCAAGTATCCATTTTTTTTTTAACTATCCAGATACTCTACACAATCATTTATCTTGATCTTTTGTGATTCCCTATGGGCACGTCCACTTTACCAGCAACAGCCTCACTTCTGCCTGCCCTCCACCTGACTCCCTGGGCCATCCACATGAGGGCATGAACAACCTTGGAAGTGTCCCCGCTTGAGGGCTTCCTGCCTCTCCAGGCCTTCCCTCATCCCACTGCCCTGACCACCAACGCCCACACACACACACACACACACACACACACACACACACACACACACACACACACACACACACACACACACACACACACACACACACACACACACACACACACACACACACACACACACACACTTCCGCTCTCTGTTTTGAAGTGTACAGTGATGCTGTTTACTTGACAACCTGTTTCTTTGTCTCGCTTGAGTGGTCGCCCCGAGTGTGAAGAAAGACATGTGCATTGTTGTTTTGGTCTCTCTCTCTCTCTCTCTCTCTCTCTCTCTCTCTCTCTCTCTCTCTCTCTCTCTCTCTCTCTCTCTCTCTCTCTCTCTCTCTCTCTCTCTCTCTCTCTCTCTCTCTCTCTCTCTCTCTCTCTCTCTCTCTCTCTCTCTCTCTCTCTCTCTCTCTCTCTCTCTCTCTCTCTCTCTCTCTCTCTCTCTCTCTCTCTCTCTCTCTCTCTCTCTCTCTCTCTCTTTTCTACTGTTCTTTACCTTTGTTATTGCTGCAATATCTTTTCCTGTCCTACATTATCCTTCACATCACCTTCCTTCACCGACGGCTTCCTCGCACCACCTTCCTGTTCCCTAATTGCTTCCTGAGAAGGAGGGGAAGACAGGCCAAAGAACGAACAGGAAGAAGAGCAGGACGGAAGGGGAGGAGGATGGTAAGATCTAATGAGCCGATTCACCAATTTGCAATCTGTTGTGGCCTATCGTTTCTCTTTTTTTTTTCCTTTCTTTCTCTTCCCAGCTTCTCTTTATATAATGCATTTATTCCTTAGCGCGCGCACACACACACACACACACACACACACACACACACACACACACACACACACACACACACACACACACACACACACACACACACATATCATTATCGTCATTAACTTCGTGGATATTTTTATTATAGTTTTTTTTTTTTTTTTTGGTTCAGAGTGTGAACGTTTTCTTGAGTGTCTCCTCAAAACAGTCTTTCACCTAATGCTTTCACTTGTTAGAAGCTCTTGAGAAAAAGACAGTTATTTTTTTGCTTCTAGAGAGTAGGTTGCTAGATTCAAAACATACTAATTTTACAGTTTTTTTTATTTATTTTTATGTATCTTTGTTTTTCTTTACGTCTTTTTGCGAATACTTCCATCTGAAATCTAGTTAAGTAAACTCATTCTTAAAATAACTTTCACCAATAATACTTCTTGTCTTTCATTTGACTCGGTTTTTCATTTAATGTATCCTAGAGAACAGAATCAAGATATTTTAGAACTTCCTCAATTTAGGTATATAGAGCTATCTGTCTTTATTTTTCATCCCTCTAATAGAAAAAAATAAAAATGTTTCTTTGTTTTAATATAAATAAAGAACTATGAAAAAAAGTATTGACATCATGCACTTCATTGCAGTTCTGTCACATTCTTGCCTATTCTTTTCAAGGCTGTCCTTTCAGAATGAGTGTGTGCGTGCGTATGTAATCAGCACAATTATCTTACACGACAGGCTGCACGCTAACTGTTGTTTCACACTATCATGTAATCTGCGCCCTCTCTCTCTCTCTCTCTCTCTCTCTCTCTCTCTCTCTCTCTCTCTCTCTCTCTCTCTCTCTCTCTCTCTCTCTCTCTCTCTCTCTCTCTCTTCTTTTTCTTCTTCTTTCATTGGAGTTCCTGACTTGCCTCATCACTCCTCGTGCTACATAATTAGAGTGTTGTCAGTCTGCGTGCCGATTGACTGGCCCTCTTGATTGCTTCCAAGAGAGGACGGTGAGGTTATACTAAAGATTTCTCTGCCGTATGTGCGTGTGTGTGTGTGTGTGATTGTGTGTGTGTGTGTGTGTGTGTGTGTGTGTGTGTGTGTGTGTGCGTGCGCGCGCGCGTACTCTACGCCACACTGTAAGGTATATAGGATTATAGTAAGGAAATCAAAGCTTTTATTGCTACTGACGATCAATAAGGCTTTAAGGGAACTGTGTTTTATTACTTGTTGTAGGACTAATTGCTACAGTAGTAGAAGTAGTAGTAGTAGTAGTAGTAGTAGTAGTAGTAGTAGTAGTAGTAGTAGTAGTAGTAGTAGTAGTAGCAGCAGTAGTAGTAGTAGTAGTAGCAGCAGTAGTAGTAGTAGTAGTAGTAGTAGTAGTAGTAGTAGTAGTAGTAGTAGCAGTAGCAGCAGCAACAGCACCAGTAGATGTGGTTGTTGTTGTTGTTGTTGTTGTTGTTGTTGTTGTTGTAGTTGTAGTTGTAGTAGTAGTAGTAGTAGTAGTAGTAGTAGTAGTAGTAGTAGTAGTAATAGTAGTAGTAATAATAGTAGTAGTAGTATCACATAGGCTGACACACTTCTTCTCCGCAGGATGAAGAATGGAAGGTGTCACGCCAGGTGTAAAATTGATCATGAAATATTATTAAGCCGAAAGTGTGACCTCAGCAGGTATACAAGGTGGATACAGCGGCGACAGGCGATGTAAAAGTAAGAACAAACAAGACAAACGTGATAATGGGCTAATAGTGAATGGGGCCGGCAGTGGGAGACCCTAAGCCTGGTGTGGTCACGGTCACCTGTTGGTCCCTACTCACAAACGGCTCCCACTCTCACACTGACTATTTTTCAGAGGCCACAGAGTTAATTAGTCGGCTTCTCAAGAATGTTTCTCCTGTTAATATTGTAGAAATTTTGTTATGTCACTGAAACATTAAAAACATCCTTTAAAACCCTTTTGTATATATGTAGTGTTACAGAATATAACCTGAATCGTCGCCTCCACATCTCTCTCACTTTCACCTCATCTCCCTGACTACAAAATGACCCACTCCTGTAGTCACTTACTTCCACCTCATTACTGTAGCTCTATTACGCCCAGGGATGTGTCGGGCTTCCTAGGTGGTAAGGGAAGGGGCGGCAGCCTCAAAAGGTGCATCTGCTCTCCGCCGCTGCGAGGAAGAAATGCGGTCATGGAATGTAAGGAATGAAAGGACTGAAGATGCGTTTTATCTCTTTGTTTAAGTGGTGCTAAAAAAAAGTTGTTTGTTAAGATGTTTGTATGAACTAAGTGAGACGTTTGCATGAGAGAGAGAGAGAGAGAGAGAGAGAGAGAGAGAGAGAGAGAGAGAGAGAGAGAGAGAGAGAGAGAGAGAGAGAGAGAGAGAGAGAGAGAGAGAGAGAGAATAGCGAATTTCAATAGCTTTTATCCTCATATTGCCAAGAAATTATGCATATTTTGCATTTTCATTAGGCACATTAGGATATTCTATCAATCAAAGAGATGTGCACACACAACGCAAAATGCTTTGTTGTATATGATGATATATTAATTCTTGTGATTCTGAGGAATTCTTATAATATTCTTTGCATTATAAGCGTCTGTCATTTTCTCTTTATATCCATGGAAGATTATAGACAAGGAAGCAGATTAAACGTGATACAAATAGCAAATAAATGGAGATACTAAATGAGTAATAAGTAAGAGGAAACACAAGAGAAGAAAGGTGTAATTAGAGAAGGAAGAGGAAAAAGGAGGCGAGGGGAGAGCGGGTCGCCAGGCGTCAGACACGCCGAAAATTGTTAATATTCTACTGGGTAAGAGGGAAAGTAAATTATTCAAAGCATTCCTTCTCGTCCTGTGGGTCGCGTTAGGCATACACTTGTCTTCTTCATTTGTTCAGCGCCGAGTGCTTCAAAATTCATCCCACGCTCATCAAGATGTAATTACGGTGGAATTAATGGCCAATGCACCTGGTGGGAGGCTGCGGTAAGGTGTTAGGAATGTGGCAAAACATCCCCAAGGCAGCGGTGCGCCCCTCCAATTATTCCAGTGTCCCCTTGGCGTGGTCACCTATTAATTGCTGCGGCGGAACACTTTCATTGTGTCCCTGAGCTGAATTTTTGAAGTTAAATTATGTATTAAAACGCTCAATGAAGAGGACACTACATTAGCCAGGTTTGCTTCGTACACACCGTAGAACACATAGATTTGGAATACTGTAATCTTGTTATTCACGGAGGAAGAACAAAATCTATGACATGTCTCTTGGCCCTTATGATGTGAAAAAGGGAAAAAAGAATCTTGTCTGAAGAGATGTATGGGTGAAGGTAAAGGTGATATTCAGAGCATCTACTAAATTAAAGATCATGAGTGGAGTGATTCGGAACCGTAAATAAACAAGAAAATAGGTAAGAATAATAGATAAGAAAAGCCTCTATACAAGAAATTTACCCGCATATTAGGAGGTAAACCGCATCCCTGTGTCAGTAGGACCACAGGGCCTTCTGGAGCAGCACCGAGAGATGAGTGATGAGCTTGGAGGAGGGCGGGAGGTCTGAGGTGGGCAAGGCAGGGCAAGAGGGGCGGGAAGGAGGAGAGGAGGGAGGCCGCCGCAGGTGTGACGAAGCTGCTCACACTCAGGTAAACACAAAGGTGTCGCGGGCTGCTGCGAATCACGGGAACGATGTAATTCCTTGTATACAGGCCTCCGCAGGTTACACGGGGGAGGGCGCCTAGTGTGGGTGGCCCTCGGGGTGTGGGCGGGGAGTGGGTGGGGCCAGCTGTATGGGCCCACGTTCTCGGTGGCTGTTTGCATAACAATGAGGGACAATTACATCATTTTCACCCTCCGAGGCTGGGAAATCCCCCGCAGGCCCCCCAGACTGATTAAACTTGGCCCACTGTGGGGTCTGTGCTGTCCTCCCTCCCTCCCCCCCTTTCATTCTTATTACACTTTCTCTCTCTCTCTCTCTCTCTCTCTCTCTCTCTCTCTCTCTCTCTCTCTCTCTCTCTCTCTCTCTCTCTCTCTCTCTCTCTCTCTCTCTCTCTCTCTCTCTCTCTCTCTCTCTCTCTCTCTCTCTCTCTCTTTCTTTCTGTTCTTTTGCGTTCTTTTTACTCTGTTTTCCTTGACATGTATAAATAACACTCGCTTCTCTCATGTTTTCTTACTTCCCTTAAATATCCCTCTAAAAATCATTGGGTTTACACTCTCACATTCCTGAAATCACTCATCCATTGCTGGTGTTGGCGTCGTGTCAAGATGTTTTGCTGCCTACTCATCCTTAACTATCTTTTGAAAGACGCGCTGGATATCATGATTTTTACTCTCATTTATTCCTTGTAGCTTTTAACTCAAGGCAAAACTAACACGATTGGCATTACTATGAAGCTCTGTACAGCATCCTATCCCTCCTATTAAAGAAAACATAAAAAGTCTTATATGTTTCCTGAGTCCAGCCCACAGCCCACCTTCCTCACATACGCCCATCTGAAAAGGTCATCCACGTTCACCTGCGCTAATTACAAACAGAGGTGCGCAGCCAGGTAACTGATGAGAGAAAATTTCAGGTGGTGTCCTCGGAGGCTTACGTAATAGTGGCTAACGACACCCCTTTTGTCGTTCCCCAGTAGTACGAACGACCCCGACTCCTGTTTAAGTGGAGAAAGGTAATGTTAATGACGACACACCCTGCGCCTTGTAGACCTTTAAAGGAGACCAAGCAATGAGTGACCTCCGATATTCAAAGACTTTCTCTCTTAAGGATTAAGCGTTGTTTATGTTTGTAGGATTTTGTACTTGACCAAACATCTGGTAAAGATCTCTCTCTCTCTCTCTCTCTCTCTCTCTCTCTCTCTCTCTCTCTCTCTCTCTCTCTCTCTCTCTCTCTCTCTCTCTCTCTCTCTCTCTCTCTCTCTCTCTCTCTGGTCTACTGTAAAACTTTAAATCAGAGTAAACAATTAGCAAAATTTGATGTTTGATCATATTCCCTCACGCATACAACTGTAATTTTATTAACTAGTTTTGGTTTATCATAATTATTCTCCTCTATTTAATTAAATATGATTAGTTACCAAAAAATAAAATGAGGAAGACAGGTTTTTAATTAGGTAGGAATCTTTTTTTTCCTGGTGCGTGCTGTTCCTCGCATTAACATTATTTGTTGAGTTTCATTGTAGATACTCAAAAACCGGAACCTGTCCAGCCACGGCCCACGGTGTCCAGCTACACACACACACACACACACACACACACACACACACACACACACACACACACACACACACACAGCCTTTAAGCCCCTCTCAGCATGCAACACTTTTCCACATTCCGATCCCACAATCCTTACATTGCAACCTGCCTCTCTACTTTACTCTCTCCCTCCGCCTCAGCCTTCATCACTAGCATTACCCTTCCCTGCCTTGCTCATCCTACTCCCTCCCACCTCATGCCCTCTCCTCCTCTGCCTCCCTCCCTCCCTCCCTCTCGCCAGCATCCACTCTCCCTGGGAACTGCCCGAGGCCACAGATGAATGACATTGTCTGCTCCCGAGAGGTTAAGGCAAGAACTAGCCCAGGCAGGTGAGGGTCGGTCCTTGACATGATGCCTAGGACTCATTTCTCCCTTAACACTGGCCATGATTCCAACCCTTACGTGCCGGACGGGTCAACACAGCGCTGTCGCCGCCAAAACAAACCATTACGTCCCACGCACATTTATGGCTGGAAACAAACGCTTACGACTAAAGTGGCTTCGATAACCTCTCCCTGTCCCCTAATTGCTCCATTTGTGGTAGTGCTAAGCTTCTGAACTACCCCCAACTGATCGCCGTATAAAACCTGAACGTTGTCATTTTCTTATATATAAACTCTGTCCACACACTAGTCTGATTAAGAGCACATTAGGTCGTAGCAATAACCTAATCTCGCTGCATTCCTTATACGTGTCCTCTGTGTTAGCAGAAAATCCACACCCATCATTTTGGCCACTTTAGTTTGATCGGAAAGTGTTTTTTTTTTTCTGATTTTTTTTTTAAACATGGAATTATCAAGATTCCTGATGCCAGAGTCAGAGAAACTAAGAACTCAGCGACAGAGAGACTCGTCGAAAATGACAGCCAGGACCTTAGCAACCAGAGGGAGAAACACAACAGCAGCAGCAGACGTTCTCCTTCTCGCTAAACCCATGGAAAAGCAACGATTGGGCATTATAATTCTCATTTCACCCTTAATATTACCACTTCATATATAGTAAGTCTAGATTATCTGTAATCATTATCCGTATTAAGACAAATCAAGTATAAAGAAAGGCGGATGATTAGGTAAATAGTACATATATTTCTTTAGGGGGAATTATATGTTGAGATCATTACAAACAAAAAAACTGATGAATGGAGAACATCGTAAGAAGGGAATGCGTGATGAAAACGGACGGGCAAATGAAGAAAGATGCAGTAGGAAAGTGAACGAAGGAGCTGAAGACTTATGGAAGAGAAAAACTGAAGAACATTGAGAAAGGAGACGGTGAAGAGGAAGAGCAGTTGCCAGCTTCCTCACAGTCCACGTCTGCAGGAGCACATCGTCAAGTGATCTACCCACACCCCGCCTCGCCACCACCACCAGTCCGTCACCTTGCACCGCACTCACCGCAGCAAACGTCACACCTTCGCCACCACCCTTTCTTCCCGCCACCTGCCGTCATCACTTGCCATCTGATACGAGACTACTTACCCACCCACCTCTCCTTTCCTCTCGGGTACTGCTTTCATTCTTATAACCCCCCTCTCCCTCCCTCCCTCCCTCCCTCCTCCTCCTCCTCCTCCTCCTCCTCCTCCTCCTCCTCCTCCTCCTCCTCCTCCTCCTCCTCCTCCTCCTCCTCCTTATATTTCTTGCTCCGTTCTTATATCCTCCGATATATATTGTTCTTCCCGTGCCTTTGGTCGTCATTAGTTAGGTCAGTTTACTACTATTCATCGAATTTTGATTGTTCGTAATCCTCTCTCTCTCTCTCTCTCTCTCTCTCTCTCTCTCTCTCTCTCTCTCTCTCTCTCTCTCTCTCTCTCTCTCTCTCTCTCTCTCTCTCTCTCTCTCTCTCTCTCTCTCTCTCTCTCTCTCTATATATATATATATATATATATATATATATATATATATATATATATATTTGATTTTTTTTTTTTTCACCTTCTCTTTCAACAGAGCGGTGTAGTGTTTGGTGCGCAGGGAAGTTCAGTTCTTGTGCTCGTTTCACAGGCCCGACACTTGCCCAAGAGAATCCAGGGGTGAACGAAAACACTGATCGCCTCTGGATAATGCACTCTCCCCACCCTCCTTTCTCATTCCCCTACCCCCTTCCCCCCTTCCTTCGCTGCCCCACCTTACCCTCTCCTGGGCATCATGCCAACAGGTGAACTGTGTTTACACGCAACTCGCCCGGCTTCGGTCACCCTGTTTCGTTGTACCATGCGATTCGAAGAAAAGGCGACCGTGATGCCTGTCACGGAAATGCCTTCTACTTAGAGATTTTGTACAGACCGAAGGCTCACCAGGCGGCGGCATCGACCCATGAATGGAACAGAAAAGGCGCCATAGTTGTGACGTCATGGGGTTTCCGGTGCCCGCCAAGACGCCGCCGCCGCCCCTTTGTTGGTCGTTGGGCAGCCTCCTCAAGGTGGTTGCTGGGGCTTTGATGATTTTTTCTCCTTACATGACAGAGCCATCGCTAAGCCTATACACCAAGCACCAAGCAAAATAATATGCAGTCAATAGGCACCATCCATCGTGGCACATAATGCTCATAGAAGTGATCCATTCAAACATTATTTATTGGTCCTACCACCACTTCCTGCCGGGATAATTATGAGGAGATTAAAGGACATTCATCTCCATTGTGATGCCAACACATACCTGAGAAGGCGGCACCTTTTTTTTTCCCCATCTTATTAATTACAAGGATGTCGGGCACCGAACATTATCATAAAGATTAGATTTCTTGAGGGGTATGGGCATCTCTCATTGTTGGGCGTGAAAGACGACTTCCTCTGCCCGTGTCTGCTTCACATACCTCACGTTCCGTCCCCAGCCTCCCTCAGCCTCCCCCAACACAGGTCTTGTTTTGTAGAGCACTCACATATACTCAGGGTTCTTTATTTTTTTTCTCCTTCCCTTTCTCTCTCTCTCTCTCTCTCTCTCTCTCTCTCTCTCTCTCTCTCTCTCTCTCTCTCTCTCTCTCTCTCTCTCAAACAAGTAGGCCGCATTTAAAATTTGATTGAAGCTGCGTATTATTGCCATAATGCATCGTCGGTGGAGCGTCGAGTGCTTCCCACTAAGAAGGCCACACCTGGCGCCTCGTTCCCGTCTTCATTCATTCTCGATCTCTTTTGCTTCGTGCCATTCATGTCTTCAAGCCACCTTTCACAGTCCTCAAGCGGCCGCGGACCTTCCTATCCTTCTCAGTCTGTGTAGTCACCCGCACTCTGTAAAAAGGAGAGCCAGACCTTGAGAGGCGCGGTTTGTTGCTGCACAGGTTCTCAGAGCGCCGATCTGGGCCTGCACAGGTGACTCAGGCTCCAGTAAAGGGACACATGGACATACCACACGACTAACCTTTGGGGAGCGTCTACAGACAGCCTCCCACCTGGTGTGTCTTCCAGTGTACAATTAGAATAATAATCCCAAATAATCATACACATCTCTGGCGCTAATGGTCGGAAGATCAAACTTTCTTTTGGACGTCTGATTATCTATTTCCGGCGTGAATACTCGTTCACTTGTCCCTGGGCGCGGTATTCCGGCAAATGTAATACTCTTGTCCTTCCTCCCACCCCCGTCTTGTGCAGCTGACATGACTAAGCTCTTCAGATCAAGAGATACACTGCGTAGGTATGACATTTTTTTTTTTTTTTTTTTCGGTTTGACAGACAAGAACTTCCGCACGTCTAAAACAGCATTAAGATCTTTTGTAGACTTGGCTTGGAAAAAGCTCAGCAAAAAGTTTATCTTAGTAGTGACTCACTTTGTATATTATCTTTTTTAAGTTAAGTCTACAAGTAAATATCATATAGTTTTCAGAGGACCGTATACTGTACCTATAAAAGTCGTTTAGCTGATTAACTCGGGTTACTGTCGTGTTATCACTCCGTCCCGTTAGGTCCCCGGCAGCAGTATAAGCCTATCAGCTGAACCACAGGCCTGTTCCCATCGCCTGTTTAGGAAGATAATATAGCTGGACTTTCTGCAGCGCCGTGGCCTGGGCTTCCCCCACGGATCAGCTCTTAACAGCGAGTCAGGCCTGTCAAAGGCGGACCATCATTTATCCTCTTCTTCTGTAGGCAGACACGGCCGTAACTCGCATGCCTTTTGTTTATCGCTGACGTCCTCCGCGGCCATCAATAGGCGGGAAGTGGTGTCGTTCCCACTCTCCCCCGCTGGTCGTCATTAGTGACATTTAAGCGTAATGACTCCGTTATTCACACCCGTTTATGGAGGCAGTGTCAGGCTGTGTTAGCTGGGTGGAGAGAGTTGCCACAATGAAGCTCTCACGGGAGGCTGCCGCCTTACGTACACCAGGAAAGAAAGATTAAAGTTCATCACAGGTATCCGCGAAAATTTTTTCCATACTGAATGGTGCTATTCAGCAAGAGCGTTTCATGGAGAGAACATGAATATATCACCCGTGAATATCTTCATCAGGCTACAGGCAGCTGGTGCAGCCTCGCCTCCCTTTGTCGGTGGGACCAAAGGATCCCCACTGGAGCTGTGAGTACGTACACATACTTCACTAGTGGCTCAGTCAGATGAAATCGAAAATAGTCATGAACGATGCAAACTATGGTACAAGATTTTTGCTATTAAACCGTTACGCTCTTTAT
>NC_059303.1:12197859-12242859 GCF_017591435.1 Portunus trituberculatus | reverse complement strand
CACACACAAATCTGTTTGCATACAATGCAAAACTGTGCAGAGTTATAAAGCAAAAAGGGGATTGTGAAATACTGCAAGAAGACCTGAATAAGATCTGGGAATGGAGTAAAAAATGGGAGATGGAATTCAATGTAGACAAAAGCCATGTCATGGAAATGGGAAAGAGTGAAAGACAACCAGTGAGAATCTATAAGATGGGAGATGGAGTAGAACTGGAGAAAGTAAAAAAGGAAAAGGATTTGGGAGTGACGATGGAAGAAAATAATCAACTGGCAAGCCATATTGATAGAATTTTCAGAGACATACAATTTGCTAAGGAATATTGGAATAGCATTTCACTACATGGACAAAGAAATGATGAAGAAACTGATAAGTACTATAATAAGACCCAGATTGGAATATGCAGGAGTAGTGTGGACCCCTCACAAAAAGAAACACATAAGGAAGCTGGAGAGACTACAAAATATGGCTACAAGAATGGTTCCAGAACTTGAAGGGATGACATATGAGGAGAGTTAAAGGCTATGGATCTACCAACATTGGAACAGAGAAGGAGAGGGATCTGATACAAGTTTATAAATTGATAAATGGAATGGACCAAGTGGATAATGAGAAATCTGATCCTGAGAGAAGAATATGACATCGAAGCACAAGATCGCATAGTAAGAAGCTGAGGAAGGAAGATGTCTGAGAGATATTAAAAAGTATAGTTTCCCGCAAAGATGTATTGAGACGTGGAACAGTTTGAATGAAGAAGTAGTGTCTGCAACAAGTGTGTATACTTTTAAAGTAAGATTGGATAAGTGTAGATATGGAGACTGGGCCACACGAGCATAAAGCCCAGGCCCTGTAAAACTACAACTAGGTAAACACATATACACACACACACACACACACACACACACACACACACACACACACACACACACACACACTGTAAAGATATATACTTAAATAACCATACAAACAAATTGCACATAAATAGTTATTTGGTTACACATATAGCATTCAGTTATGATCATAGGTGACAATCATAGATGTCTCTGAAGAGAAATGTTTTAAGCCTTAACTTTAAACCACAACATATTGTAGTTAACTGCATTGAAGCCATACACAGTCTTGGAGCACACACTTGAAAGGTTTTGAAACCAATATCAGAGTTACACTGAGGTCCATTTAGTCAGTACTTATCTGCTGCATGCCTTACTGCTAGTGTTGCTAACTTCTTTCTTAGGTAAACAGGCTTTCCAGTAGTCATGACTTCACAAGTTAGTACATAGACTTTATAAACAGTTTGAGCTTTTATGGAAAATGTAGATGTATATGAAAATTAAAATCATTACTTAGGATGAAGTGTAAGATTAAAAAAAATGATCTTGCTTGAAGAATGGACTCTGGGAAATGGAAAGCAGAACTGGAAAAAGAAATTCAGAGTCTGGAAAAAATCAGATTTGAAAGAGAAGCTGTGAAGTGAAGGATTATCATTAAATCAAAGAATTGGATTAGATAAGGAAATTGTAATTATCTTGTCAGTCATAGAGATATTCTCAGTTACTGAGAGGAGAAAACATAAAGACATAAATAGAGACATAAAAGTGTTGATAAAAATATATATAAAAATATAAAAAAAAAAAAAAAAAAAAAATAAATAAAAATCATCATTTCAAAAAGCTTCTGGTAGATGAAGTGAATCAAGGTTAGACCAGTACAGGACAAGGACAAGATGAATTTTCTTGGAGTCAGGAAGCAGAACAAAATGATTTGGTTGAGAAGAATCTTGAGGTTGAAAAAAATGAAGAGAGGAAAGAGAGAAGAAAGAGATTTTCTGGAGAATCTTGAGAATCTTCTGAGACACACAAACCCAGAAAAGTACAGTAAGAAAGGACTAAAGAAACTTACGTATGAGCGGAATGTAATGTATTCCAACATAAATGGAGTGATATCGGGATTTTAGAACTCAACGATTACTTGAGGACAAGAACCCAGATATTGTGGGTCTTACTGAAACAAAACTGAGAGAGGGAGAAGACCTGATGATGGTTGGAGAAGGAAATATAATGTTTGGAAAAGAAATAGAGTAGGTAAGATGGGAGGAGGAGTGATGTTGCTGGTTAAAAAGATATAAAGGTGGATCAAGTGAAAGAAGGTATGGGAAAGGCAGAAGTGCTAAAGATCAGAGCAGAAACTAATGAAGGAAAAAGAGGCACTACATAGTGGTGTACGTACCACCTAAGACAAATGCATGGTCAGTACAGGAATATGAAGAAATGATAAGTGATACAGGAACATGTCTGGAAGAAATGTTGGGTGGCTGTGAACGAACTATAATGATGGGAGATTTTAATTGTAAAGAGGTGTGTTGGGAGGACTGGTCAATGGAAGGATCAGAGACAACATGGGAAATACACTATTGACACTGGCAATGGAAAATGTGTTAACTCAGTGGGTCAAAGAAGATACTAGGTTTGGAGGAGAGGAGCATCGTCAAGACTGGACTTGGTCTTTAGTACAGAGCCAATGGTCATTGAGGAGATGAGGGTGGAGTGCCCTTTAGCAAGAGTGATCATGCAGTTTTGGAGTTCAAGGTGATAGATGAAGAGAAATCTAGAAGAAATGAAGAATATAAAGTGGGAAGATGGAATTATGCCAAGACAGATTTTGGAAACCTAAAGAAATTCTTTCAAGAGACAAATTGGATGAAATTCAAGAGTGCTAAGGAGCAAATGAAAAGTGGAAGGAATTTATAAAAATATACAAAGAAGGTGAGAAAAATTTGTACCAATAAGACAACATAGAAGTTGGAAAGCAGGACTGGTTTAACGATAGATGTGAAAAGGCTAGAACAAGAAAAGAGGATGCATGGAAGAGGTGGAGAAGGAAAAGACGGATTAAGCAGTGGGAAAGTTACAAAAGAGCAAGAAATGAATATGTGTTGATTAGAAGAGAAGAAAGAAAGAAACAAGAAAAGGATATAATTGATAAATGTAAAGACCAACCAAGGCTTTTTACAGACATGTGAACAACAACATCAAAAATAGAGAAAGTATTGAAAGTTTAGAAGTAAATGGAGTATGCAGTGAAGATCCCAGGAAATGGCAGAGGCTATGAATGGATGCTTTCGGAAGGTATTCACAAAGGAGACTGCTTTTGACAAACCACTGGTAATGGAACAGAAAGGGATTATGAAGGAGTTTCAAGTAACTGTGGAGGAGATCAAGAATATGATGGGGAGTTTAGAAGTGAGAAAAGCTGTGGGACCTGATGGGGTATCAGGATGGATTTTAAGAGAATGCAGGAGCAACTGGCAGAAAAAGTTTGTGAAGTAATTGATGCCTCATTAAGGGAAGGTGTAGTGCCCCAAGACTGGAAAAGAGCTAACATTGTCCCAATCTATAAATCAGGTAACAAGAGAGACCCATTGAACTATAGACCAGTGTCACTTACAAGTGTGGTAGCTAAGATGTGTGAGAGGGTGGTGAAGAATAGATGGACAGACTTCTTGGAGAAAAATGACATACTTTGTGAGTGTCAATTTGGTTTTAGAAAAGGCGTTCATGCACGACAAACCTGATATGTTACTATTCGAGGGTGATAGATGTAATACAGGAAAGAGATGGTTGGGCTGATGGAATATATCTGGATTTAAAAAAGGCCTTTGATAAGGTACCACACCGGAGACTGATCTGGAAACTTGAAATGGTAGGAGGAGTGCATGGCAGTTTACTAAAATGGATGGAAGACTTTTGGTAGGAAGAGAAATGAGAACAATAATTAAGGACAGACCATCAGAATGGGGCTTGGTGGAGAGTGGAGTTCCACAGGGATCAGTGTTGGCACCAGTAATGTTCGCGGTCTACATAAATGACATGGTGGATGGGGTGTCCAGTTATGTGAGCCTATTTGCAGGCGATGCAAAATTGTTAAGAAAAGTGAGATGTGACAAAGATTGCGAACTACTCCAGGAAGACTTGGACAGAATATGGAAATGGAGCTGTACATGGCAAATGGAGTTCAACACGACAAAATGCAAGAAAATAGAGTTTGGCAAGAGTGAAAGAAGAATCAGGAGTATGTACAAGATAGGAAATGAAGACATAAAACCAGTCATGAAGAAAAAGACCTTGGGGTGACAATTACCAATGACCTATCGCCAGAGAGACATATAAACAAAATAATTGGAGAAGTATTGAACTTATTGAGGAACATAAGAGTGGCGTTCGTATATTTAGATGAAGAAATGATGAAGAAAATAATTACTGCAATGATAAGACCGAGGCTTGAATATGCAACAATACAGTGGGCTCGAACTTAAAGAAACACATAAGGAAACTAGAGAAAGTACAGAGGGCTGCAACAAAATGGTGCCTGACTTAAGAGATTTGACTTATGAAGACAGACTGAAAAGAATGCAACTTCCGACCCTGGAAAACAGAAGAAAGGGAGACCTGATAGCAATATACAGAGTGATGATTGGCATGGAAAAAATGGATAGGGAAGATCTGTGTATGTGGAATGAAAGAATGTCGAGAGGGCATGGGAAAAAACTAAAATGGCCACTTATAGGAGAGATGTGAAAAATATAGCTTCCCTCATAGAAGGGTGGAAGCATGGAATAGTTTAGGCGTGGAAGTGGTCAACGCAAGGAATATTCATGATTTTAAGAAAAAGCTGGACATTAATAGATATGGAGCGGGACAACACGAGCATAGCTCTTTTCCGTATGTTACAATTAGGTAAATACAATTAGGTAAATACACACACACACACACACACACACACACACACACACACACACACACACACACACACACACACACACACACACACACAAAACAGAAGAGAAAGGAGACCTGATAGCAATATACAGAGTGATGATTGGCATGGAAAAATGGATAGGAAGATCTGTGTATGTGGAATGGAAGAATGTCGAGAGGGCATGGGAAAAACTAAAATGGCCACTTATAGGAGAGATGTGAAAATATAGCTTCCTCATAGAAGGGTGGAAGCATGGAATAGTTTAGACGTGGAAGTGGTCAACGCAAGGAATATTCATGATTTTAAGAAAAAGCTGGACATTAATAGATATGGAGACGGGACAACACGAGCATAGCTCTTTTCCGTATGTTACAATTAGGTAAATACAATTAGGTAAATACACACACACACAAGTGGTTAGGCGCTGGCTTCACAAGCCAGATGAAGGGTTCGATTCCCCGGCCGGGTGGAGATATTTGGGTGTGTCTCCTTTCACGTGTAGCCCCTGTTCACCTAGCAGTGAGTAGGTACGGGATGTAAATCGAGGAGTTGTGACCTTGTTGTCCCGGTGTGTGGTGTGTGCCTGGTCTCAGACCTATCCCAAGATCGGAAATAATGAGCTCTGAGCTCGCTCCGTAGGGTAACGAGAAAAGATGTCTGAATCAGAGACTGCAGCAGATCAAACACAAAAACACAACACACACACACACACACACACACACATACACAATATTGTAACTGTGTATGTACCACCAAAAACAAGTGCATGGTCAAATGATCAGTATAATAGTATGGTGGAAAGCACATTGGAAAGAATGAGAAATGAAGCTGCAAAGAAAGCAAAAATGGTTATAGTTGGAGATTTCAACTGTAAAGACGTCAATTGGGAAAAATTTGAAGTGGGAAATGGTGGAGAATGGGGTGAGCAGCTATTAAATTATGCTGTGGGAAATTTGATGACACAGTGGGTGAGGCATCCAACAAGGGAAGGAGGGTGATGCCCGTCGAGACTGGACTTGATATTCACAAAGGGAGCAAATCTAGAAAATGAGATTGAGCATGAGTGTCCTTTGGGGAAGAGTGATCATGAATTATTGAAATTTGAGGTAAAGGTGGGGTTCAGCAAAGATATTGAAGTTGGATACAAAGAGGAATGCCTAAATTATGCTAAAGGAAGATATAAGGAGTTCAGAAATTACTTTGAAAATGTGGAATGGTCCAAAATGTACCAGGAAACAAACATGCAGTTAAAATATGAAAAATTTATGGAAATATATAGTGAGGCTGCAGAGAACTTTGTGCCAAAATATACTAAGAAAATCTTAAAGGGAGATCAATGGTTTAACAAAACCTGTGACAAGGCAAAATGGGAGAAGGAAAAGGCATGGGAAAAATACAAGAGAAATAATGAGGAAGTGGAGAGAGAAGCATATAGGAATGCAAGAAATAAATATGTTCAAGTGAGAAGAAGGGCACAACAAGAATTTGAACAGAGAATAGTGGAGAATTGTGAAAGTGATCCCAAAATGTTTTATAAATTCATTAATGGTAAATTACAGAAAAAGAAACAGTTGATAAATTAAAGGTTGGAGATTATATATATGAAGATACAAGTGTCATTGTTGAAAAATTGAATGAGAATTTCTGCAAAGTATTCACAGAAGAAACACAATTCAATCGACGGATGTTACCTGTGACAAGATGGATGCAAGAAATTATAGTAACAAAGAGTGACATTGCAAAAGTTTTGAGTCAATTAGATGTTAACAAGGCAATGGGACCAGATGGTGTGTCTGGAAGAATGTTAAAAGAATGTCAAGAGCAGTTGCTAGATCCAATTTTAGATTTAACAAGAACATCTATCAACATGGGACAGGTGCCAGTAGAATGGAAAAGGGCAAATGTAGTACCAATTTACAAAAGTGGATGTCGCATGGAACGATTGAATTATAGAGCTGTTTCTTTGACCAGCATTATGTGTAAGATATGTGAAGAAGTGATCAAAAGCATATGGTGTGAGTTCCTGGAAAACAAAGAAATACTAAATGAGAAACAGTTTGGCTTTAGAAAAGGGAAATCGTGTGTATCAAATTTGCTATGTTTCTACTCAAGAGTGGTCGATATTTTACAAGAGAGGGATGGATGGGTTGATTGTGTACACCTAGACTTAAAAAAAAAGCATTTGATAAAGTACCACATAACAGATTGATGTGGAAGTTAAGTAGTATCGGAGGAATAAGGGGAAATCTGACGGAGTGGATGAGAAATTATTTGACAGGTAGAGAAATGAAGACGGTAGTGAAGGGAGTGAAGTCAGAGTGGAGGAAGGTAACCAGTGGAGTTCCCCAAGGTTCAGTGCTAGGTCCCATCATGTTCCTGATCTATATAAATGACATGCCAGAGGGAGTGAGAAGTTATATGAATATGTTTGCAGATGATGCAAAGATTATGAGGAGAGTGAGGAATATGCATGACTGTAATATACTGCAGAAGGACTTGGATAAGATATATGAATGGAGCAGGACGTGGCAAATGGAATTTAATACCAACAAAAGCTGTGTAATGAGAATAGGTAGAAGTAAATATAGATCATATAAAGACTACCAGCTGGGGGGAAGACTGTAATTGAAGTCAGTGAAGAAAAAGACTTGGGAGTGACTGTACAAAGTAATCTGTCTCCAGAATAGCACATTAATAGAATATTTGGAAAAACGTACAGCATGCTCCAAAGTATAGGATGGGCATTTAATTACCTAGACGGGAACATGATAAAGAAAATATTGACCACCCTGATTAGGCCATGGTTGGAATATGCATCAGTAATTTGGTCACCATACATGAAGAAACTGGAAAGAGTGCAGAGGTTAGCAACAAGAATGATACCAGACTTTAAGGAGGTACCGTATGAGGAGAGGTTAAATAGGCTGGAATTAAGCATGTTGGAAGAAAAAAGAGTCAGAGGGGATATGATAACAATGTTCAAAATAGTACATGGAGTGGACATATTGGATAGGGAGAACCTGATCACGATGGCATCCAGTAATTACCTAAGAGGACACCCAAAGAAAATACTGAAGGATTCCTGCACGAGTGACATCAAGAAATATAGCTTCCTGTATTGGAGCATTGATGCGTGGAACAAACTGAGCGTGGATGTGGTGTGTGCGGCGAGTGTCAGTCAAATGAAGGAAAAATTGGACAAGTGTGGACAAAGAGACAAGACATAGAGAGCTACGGCTCGGGCCCTGTAATCACAAATAGGTAAATACACACACACACACACACACACCTTATAGTACCATCTGCATCACAGATAATACCCCACCCATTCTGAGGAAAACTCTACCTCCTTGCCACAGAGCTGGCAGATGATTGGACCAGCTATCCTCAGAACTAACCTTAAAGCCACAAAGAGCTGACAAAAGACTCACAATAACTGGGTCATAGATGAACCAGCACCAAACGGCTTCCATAATGTAAACAAACAGAGGCTTACCATTCACTACTCCTGATATTCTTTTTAATAACAACCAAAGACAAAAACCTGCTTAGGTACTGATCCACTGTGACTTCCAGACTTCACATATCAATGACAATAGTAGCTGGATAACTTTCATTTGGTCATTATAACACATGAGCTCCTGCTGCCAATCCCTGTTCTATTTTTTAATTAACAATATTTATCAGCATAGCTAGCTGGAATAAAACATCACTTGTAGAGAGTCTAGATATGTATTCATGTAACATTCCCTATATCAGAGCCTTTCAACGTACTGTACATCTCTTTCAGAAGTGCTAACTGAAAAAGCTTCAATCTTGTTTGCAATCATCTCTTATCTTTGTATTTATTAACCTTTCTACTCATTTTTATAGATGTACAGACTTAATACAGGGATCAGAGCTGCATAACATGATCTACCTTTAGTAGTCTGACCTGTGTCAAATAGAAACTTCAGTATTACTTTGTGATTTCTACTTTTAACCCTTCTAAACAATCACAAAGCAGAATTTACCTTATTTATTATAGTTTGTATTGCTATTTCTTGATAGACATGTTCCTTTTACTCTGTCTTATCTGATCAGCTCATCAAACCAGAAATGAAGAACCTCCCATTGAGCCCTGTGGATGTGTATGCTTCTTTGTATAATTTCATAATTAGTCTGCATTTATCCATTCATCTTTATTTTAGACGTACATGTTGCATTTGATACAGTGGAACACCACCATTCTTATATCTTGCTCATTGTACAATTTGCCATTCATTCAACTTTTCACACTAAATCTAATTTCTCATTCATATACTTGCCCTGTGATTCATACAATGTAAATGACTGTGCTATGTATTTGCTTCAGGTCAGTCTAGCATTGTTTTAAAATGTTTGGCATAAATGTAGTCACACCTTTATGCCCTTTATTTTTTATGTATTGAACTACTAGTAGCATATTTCTTATTCACTTTTATTTTTCCAGGTATAGTTATCGTCCAGAGAGCTTGTTCTTCCTCTGAACCTTACAGCATGTCATCATGAACTTCACATCAATTGATATGGTATGAAATATGGTATGGAAGTGTGTGCAAGGTTTAGACAAAAAATTATGGTAGTAAAATGTAGTAAAGTAAAAGTCAAGAGGAATGGAGAAGGAAGTGTCACCTTAGCCTTGTATATACAGGTGTTCCCTGACATACAATTCATTGTTACATGATATTTCATTTTTACAATATTTGTTCATTACCTTGGATCTGCTACACAATCACTTATATTTTGTTTTTATGATATCTTGCATATGCATTCATTGGCTTTTTTTTTTTTTTTTTTTTTTTTAGGTAGCAGGGACAGAACCAGAAGTGATGGATTTAAGCTTGAAAAATTCAGGTTTAGGAGTGAAATGGGAAGAAAATGGTTTTCAAGCAGAGTGGTTGATGAGTGGAATGGACTCAGTGGTCATGTAGTCAGTGCTGAGTCAATAGGGAGCTTTAAAAGAAGATTACATAGATTTATGGATGGGGATGATAAATGGAATTAAGTAACTTTAATCTTACAGGGACTGCCATGTGAAGGCCTGGTAGCCTCTTGCAGCTTCCTTCTTTTTTATGTTCTTATGTTGTTAAGAGGAGGAAACTGGCCAAAAGCAGCATATAATGAAAAAAAGTCCCCTTGCAGTTCCGAGAGAGTTATCCAAAAAAAAGGAATAAATGTCTTGAAACCTCCTCTCTTAAATGAAGTCAAGTCATAGGAAGTTGGAAATACAGAAACAGTTAGGGAGTTCCAGAGTTTGCCAGAAAGAGGTATTAATGATTGAGAGTACTATAGAGTGTTCAACAGAGTAGGATGAAAGGAAAAAGAAAGCCTTTTGCAGTAAGGGTACAGAAGGCAGGGAGACATGCAATTAGCAAGATCAGAAGAGCAGTTAGCATGAAAATAGCAGTAGAAGACAGCAAGAGATGCAACATTCTGGCAGTTAGAAAGAGGCTGAAAACAGTCAATCAGAGGAGAGTTAAGATGAAAAGCTTTTGATTCCACCCTATATAATAGAACTGTGAGTGGAACCCCCCATACATGCAAAGAGTACTCCATGAAGCCTTTTTACAGAATTACTTGTAGCAGTTGGGATGGTAAGAAAACTGGCAGAGACGTTGCTGAATGCCTAACTTCATTGAACCTGTCTTAACAAGAAATGAGATGTGAAGTTTCTAGTTTAGATTATAAATAAAAGATTCAGTGTAGAAGAGGGAAGCAGTTGAGTGTCATTGAAGAAAAGGGGATGGTTGTCTGAAAGGTTGTGTCAAGTTGATAGATGAAGGAATTTAGTTTTTCAGGCTTTGAACATAACCTAGGTTTTTCTGCCCCAATCAGAAATCTTTGAAAGATCAGAAGTAAGGCATTCTGTGGCATCCCTGTGGGCACTGTCAATTTCCTGAAGGGTTGGTTGTCTCCAAAAAGATGTGGAAAAGTGTAGGGTGGTATCATCAGCTTAAGAATGGATCTGACAAGAAGTTGGTGCAGAAAATCATTGATGAATAATAGGAAGAGAGTGGGTGATAGGACAGAACTCTGAGGAACACATTCGCTGTTAATCCCTTCCCAGCGGAGGATGTATATATAAACACTTCTAAATTGGGACTTTTGTTGGATTGTCTATATGTAGATATTCTGATGTGCTGAGAGAAGCGTGGAAGAGTGTAGCTGTGCCTAGTATAATGTATGGATTGGATGTGATTACATGGAACAAAAATGAAATTAACAAGATAGAAGTGGGACAGAATAGAGTAGCAAGAATGGCACTAAACGTACTGAGGTACACAGCAGAAGCTTTGAGAGGTGATATGGGATGGAGCACCTTCAGGGTAAGACTAATAAAAGCAACACTGGTACAAGATTAGGTTGAAGAAAATGGATGATGAAAGAATAGCAAGAAAGGTGTATCTGTAGAATGAAAATGGAAGCAAATGGAGGAAGAGGTACATGAGAATGACAGAGGAGTGGATTACAAGTTGTATGGGGGATGAGAATGGCCAGAAAGAATGAAAATGAGCATGAATGTTTCATGACAAGAGGAGGCAGAGTGGGAACTGAATGGGGTGCGAGGAAATGGAAGAGTGAGATGGAATGAAAGAGTACTCAGGAATGGTATAAGGAAAAGGAGGCCCTGATGTATGGGAGGTGGTATGATGGCAGCCTAGGTGGTGATCTCCTCTGAGCTAAGGCACATTGGATAGATGTGAATGCAAGGAACAACAGATGGTCTGAGTCCAACAGTAATATGTGCCAGATGTGTGACATGGGAAAGAATGGGTCGGTGGAGTGTGAGAGGTAGGAGACAGGAGGGAGATGATACAAGTGATTCTGACTGAATTAGGGCATAATAGGGATGAAAGACAGGAAGGGAAAAGGATGGTGTTACTGCTGGGACTGTAG
Source organism: Portunus trituberculatus (assembly GCF_017591435.1). NCBI lineage: Eukaryota > Metazoa > Arthropoda > Malacostraca > Decapoda > Portunidae > Portunus > Portunus trituberculatus. Next base: position 12,231,186 of record NC_059303.1, on the reverse strand, counting down.
AGAGATAAACGAAAGGTTGATTGACACTGTGAATGATTTTCTGAAGAAAAAGTGGTGTGCTAGATGTAGGGACAGTTAGTGAACAGGATACTGCTTTTTTTTTTTTTTTTTTTTTTTTTTTTTTTTTTCCTTTATTTTTACTGGTCCTTTGCTTGTCCTCTACAGGAGTTGCTGATCCAAAGGCCTGGTTCTGGAATGATTCTGAGCCACGTGTGGCATCATAATCAAAATCAAGATTCTTACTTAAGTGTACAACTTTGCAGAAAACAACACACTAAGTAAGAAAATTGAATAACAGTATGGCTATATATGATTGAGTCCCTTGACTTGTATTTACTTACATGTTTGTTAATTAACAACATTACCAATCCATGTCTTTATTAAAAATAGTGATTACTAATCCACAAGTCTTAAATATATGATCACTAATATACTTGATTTTTTATTCATCAGATGGAGACATTGGTGTTGGAAGATGACTACAGTGACAGCAGGAACTCAAATGACAGCTTCTTGAAAATAGCATCTGCAATGACAGAAAACCATTTTATGTGTGTCACACCATGAAAGACTGATTTTAATATCTAGTTGAAAAGTCAGGAAAAGCCAATGTACCCAAACATTTCATGTGTTGATAAGCCTCTTACAGCCTCTTACAACAATGTTGTCATATTAGTCAGGACTAATGCATTGGCACAATTCAATTCAAACCCTTAACACTTGCCAACCATAGCTTAATGGCACATCCTATGTCTGACATGTGAGAGAAGTAGATACAGGAGGGAGTGTGAGGAGAACCCATCACTTATCTTCCAGACGAGCTAGAGGGAGAGTTTGCAAGTTATTGCTTCCTATCCCCTCCTCGCCTCTTTCACTCTGCACCAAGTTACTTTCATATTTTGTGGCCTAGTAGCAATATGGGCAAGAGCAAGGACTTCAGCAAAGAGGAAATTTCATCCATAAGAATAGGAAAGCAGACATACCTACAAATTGTTAGTGCAAGTGCAACTATGGACCAAACAATTTTTGAATGGTGGAAAGACAGCAACACAGCACCAAGGTTACCTGGCGAGGGCTAGAAACCCTTCCCCTCTTTGACTAAGGCAGCAAGTAGATGCAAACCCACATCTAACTGCACACTTAGTGAAAGAATAAAACCCTTGGTTCTTGGTGAGCTGTCAGTGAGGACAGTGCAATGACACCTCCATGGCACCTCTCCACCAACACAAAACTGTGGTCTGTCACTGCATGGTTCTTTCACTCACACCAACAATTCTAACTGTATCCTTTGTAGGAATCTCAACTTGCATGGGAATCAGTACCATTAGAGTAAGGACAAAGAAAAAAAAGAAAAGTTGAGAAAAAAAGGGGGACTAGAGGTTAGTACTTATTGGCAGTTGTGGTAGCAGTTGCTGTTTATTTAATTAAAACTAAATCAGTGAAGGTCTTCCCTAAATCTCAGCTGCTTAGATGGGTATGGTGGTAGAAATGTGGTATTGGTAGTGCCATGTGGTTGTTGCTGGTATAGGTTAGTTGGTGAGATGGTGGTACTGGCGAGACTGTTAGGAGTGCATGAGAGGTTAAACAAAACTCGCTTATCCTTGATTTGATGTCAGTGTCTTTCATTTAGGTAAAAATGGTTGTGTAATTAGGTTTATATACATTTTTAAGTGAGAATGTTTAGACTGATTAAATAGTAAGTTTCTCAGTTTTGTAGTGCTTTGCTGTTACTGTTCTGTGTAAGATTTCAGGGGCCGTGTTCTATAAACCATCACAGCTAATGACGTGATCGTAGCGCAACAAAATAGTGCATTTTAGACACAAGTCCCTCTGTGACAGGCTCTAACCTTGTGACTCATCATAAGTGCCAATATAGGGTTCAGTCTGTTGTAGTGCTACCAACTGCTGTCTTAAAACTCTTGTCAACATGGTGGGGGCTTGGCTGTATGTACCATAGCGTGATCCCTGACAGTTTTCAATATTAATTAATTATAAATACCCGTAAGGATGACTAAATGATGTCCTTATTTGATGCAGTAATTTACCAATATAGATAACTGCTGAGAGGGGTATGATAAATTTTTCCCAAACTCAAACAAACCTTGCCGTGAGTGGCCTGCATGTGTCGGGCTATTGAGTGTAATCTTCTGTTTGCCATGTTTCTTTTGTTTGGATACACAGTCTAACTATTTCCAAAGTTGTAATATGGTGGCAAAATAATTTAGATTGTAGAAAATTATATCAAGGAGCTATTTCTCTCTATTCATATATAAAGTTGACAAGTAATGAGGCTAAAGACCAACAGTGGAGTGATGGTCAGGCATTGAGTGAAATCTGAGGCTGACTGTGTAGAATGCGGCCCCAGAATGATAGCCTGTGTTTTGTATATTTACAGTGACAATATAGTGTTGCAAGGAACAACATGCTGTTTGAGAGCAATGCCATTGTGAGATGCTTAAAAAATAATTTTACAGTTGATAGTTTCTCCTTAGACTTTTGCAATGAAAATGGTCTCAAAATACTTTTAGAACTTGTAGTTTCTAGCAATGAAAATGCTCTCAAAATACTACTCTTCTCTTCTTTTATTTTGTTATATTATACAAATGTATGGATGATAATGATAGGTGGAATGAGGTAGACCTGTTCGTACAGGGACTGCTGTCATGTATGTGCAGGCCTCATGGCTTGCAACTTTCATTTTGGTTTCCGTAATATTGTCAAAATAATTTTGGACGTTGAAAAAATCTCAGAGTAATGTAATACTTGAAAAAATTGCAAATTATTCTAAGTTGAAAATGTAAAAAGTGTCAAAAATAGTACAAATTCTGCTATTCCACTGTAAAATTTTTTAAAGTTGAAAATGGTAAAAACTATTGTAAATTGTGTACAAATTGTAGATTGTGTGTAAAATTTTTATAAGTTGAAAATTTTGGTAGAGTTTTAAGAAAGTTGTGTGTAAAATTTTTCTAAGTTGAAAATTTTGGTAGTTTTCAGGAAGTTGTGTAGAATTTTTTATCTAAGTTGAATTAAGAAAGTTGTGTGTAAAATTTTTATAAGTTGAAAATTTTGGTAGAGTTTCAGAGACTCGTGTAAAAATGTGTTTGTTGATTGAATAAAAGGGAAGGGAGACTCTTCATTGTATTTTAACCCAAATATACAACTGGTTTTTCTCCGGAGACTCTTTGGAGTATTTATGACTTAACACAGTTTTTTGGGCTGATTTGTGGGGGTTTTCAGCACTTTTTTGCTATTTTGGGCAGTTTTTTTGCCATTTTGTGGGTTTTTTCAGCACTTTTTGCTCTTTTGGGCAGTTTTTTTGGGGGTTTTCAGCACTTTTTGGGCAGTTTTTCAGCTAGCTATTTTATGAGATGGGGCCTAATTCAATTGCCTGGTCATCATCATCCATCCTTAGGCATTTTTTTTTTTTATTCAAATTTTGATTTCAGCTAGGATTATTCAGTTTCTACGAAGATAGGAATAGTTCCTATTGTAAACTAATAGGGATAGGGTAGGGTACCTATCCCCTTAGGTCAGGCTTAGGCTTCCTTCGTATTAGTGAGGTTAGATTATTTATTTACCTTGACTAGGTTTTATAAGATTCCCTAATTAAAAAAAACCTTTCAAGATTCCCTAAAAAAAAAAAAAAAAACTAAAAAACAAGGAACCATGGAAAGCATAAATTTTCTTAAAATGGATTTATTATTCAGTACTAATACCAGTTATGTGGGTACATCACAGAACAGGAATAACATTACACTTACGTGGGCACATTCACATTAGATGGAAGGAATGACATTACAAAGTGATAGCAAAATGTATTGGTTATGTGCATACATTCACATTAGACAGGAATAAAAACATCACAAGCAAAGTGATTGGCAAAATGTATTAGTTTTGTGCGTACATTCACATTAGAAGGAATAAAGACATTAGAAGAGTGACTGGCAACATTTATTTGTTAGTTCAGATGAAGCGAGGCAGTCTGTTCTTCCCTGGATGGCTCCTTGTGTTGTCAGACGGCCGTCTACCAGTTTCTTGCTGCAGGTTGGGAGGGGCGGGTTTGGACACGCTGGTTTGGTTCTCCCTTCTGTAGTGGCAGGACCTGAAAGAAATTTAATGTTTTACTTAATGTTACCTTCACATTTTACACATTTTAATTATGAACCTTGTCGTTCAAATGTCGGCTAGGTGTGGTGTGGTTACCCAGTTAAATGTTTTGTGCATTCCATTTTGCCCACAACTACGGAACACTGATTTGTAATAGTCTACGGAACACTGATTTGTAATAGTCATCTCCAAATCCCACAAAAATGGCAAAAAGGCATTTCACCTGTACCTGTCGTTCTATTCTGATTACGAATTTTGCGAATTCTGCTTAAATCACCCTCGTTATATTATCTTAACACCAAAACCGAACAATCCCTGATAACCTACGCCAACAACGAACGAGTTGAAACTGCCCGGGCCCTACTTGTGCCGGACCGCACGCCTCCGCGGTCTGCGTCCTCTTCTGAAGAGGACGACCTGCACGGATGAGGAGGAGCGGCAACAGAATGCCGGGGCTTCTCACACTTCAGCGGGTACAGGTCGGACTCGAACGCTGCTGTGGCTAACGAGTTCGCCTGGGTAAACAGATGTGGCTCCACCAAGTTGGGACGCCGCACCGGTGATAGACTTGTGGCGGGACGTGCTCCATCGCCTGAGTGACTGACGCCCGAGACATATGCCCATGTTTAGGGGATGGGCGGCATGACCAGACGTCCTCCCTTGGTGTACACACTGCTGCAACAAAGTTACCAATCAATCAAACATCCTTCACCCGTCATTAAGTCATTTTATGCCAACTCCAAGACCTTTTCTATGATACTGGGGCAAATTGCACAGCATGATCTGACTTGCCTTAAATTGCAACCGTGTACATTGCTTAAGGGTAACTAGTGTGTAGTGCTGTACCTAGCATGTGCACCACAACAAACCAACCAAACTTGTTACTCGATTGTTCCTACTCACACTCACTTTTGTTCCTACACCTACTGCACCAGATAGTGACAATCATGGCTAACTGAATACCCTACAACATTTTACTATATACAACCATTTTGAAGCTCTTACACAACCAAAGACTAACTCACATTCAGAAACATTACTTTTTGAAATAAATTGCAGGCTGCCGTGATGTTTCAGCACTAACAGCTTTATGCTTTGTATTTAATGGTACACAACGCAACCAACTCGCTCGCACAATTCAAGATCCCACTAACATAACAACCCTAGCTACCTGGTGTCAACCAACCTGGTGCACCTACTTCCCAACATAACCTGGATCGAGCAAAGGACGGTAGCATTCTCTACTATTCGGATCATTACACAATACCATATAGTAGCAAGAAACTCCCGAGCTTCATACACAACTAAATCTGAACACAACGACACCAAGAGGAAAATAGTGGAAACCCACGAAAAATCCTACACGTAGCTCTTCCTAAAGTTCGAGACGGCTTAGCCTACATTTGCGCCACCACTCTGAGAAGCCGAGATGCACCAAGGGAGACCTTAACAGCCACTAAAAGCGCCTTGCAGCCTTGCTATCAATGCACACCCAAGCCACGGAATTGCGAGCATGTACTGCGCTCAAACATGTTAGGAGACATGTTTCAATGCTAGAACACTAACGCGTTACTTCGTTACAGATTAGGCGTTATCAAATAGCAAACTAATGTTAAGAACTACACTATAAACACACTTCCACGAAATGTCAAGCAACACTTCCAATCTTCTAAAACACAGAACTTTTTAATACTCCTGTTCACGAAAAACAAGTAATCCGCACACACGCATCACCACTGTACAACATACCTTCATACCTACAACAACAATGCCATGAGAAGAATGACACACACCAGCACTCGTATATCGCGGCAAAGCGGCGGACAGACACATCTTGATGCACACACGTCTTATCGGCACAACGCCTACAGAGGAAATCGTTCACTTGTGCCTCACTGCTTTCCGCTTTACCTCCTCCTCCTCCTCCTCCTCCTCCTCCTCCTCCCTCCCTTGTCTGTAATAGAGACACTAATAGCTAACTAACCACTCTCGGTGACCATCGTTCTATATAAGCATTGTTATATTTGGACTAAGCCGGTGGTAACCCACGTAGGTCCGAAACCTCCTCACTCACGTGACACTCCTTTATATAGCTTTGTCTATCCATTTATCTATCTATCTACCTACCTACACACACACACACACACACACACATATAATAAGTATATTTTTTATAATCATTAGTTATTGCTATTACTACTATTTTATTATCCTTTTCTATTATTATCATTATTATTTTATCTATTTATTTTCTTATTATTATCGTCATTATCATTATTATTAATTATGCTATCAATGCACACCCAAGCCACGGAATTGCGAGCATGTACTGCGCTCAAACATGTTAGGAGACATGTTTCAATGCTAGAACACTAACGCGTTACTTCGTTACAGATTAGGCGTTATCAAATAGCAAACTAATGTTAAGAACTACACTATAAACACACTTCCACGAAATGTCAAGCAACACTTCCAATCTTCTAAAACACAGAACTTTTTAATACTCCTGTTCACGAAAAACAAGTAATCCGCACACACGCATCACCACTGTACAGTGTACAACATACCTTCATACCTACAACAACAATGCCATGAGAAGAATGACACACACCAGCACTCGTATATCGCGGCAAAGCGGCGGACAGACACATCTTGATGCACACACGTCTTATCGGCACAACGCCTACAGAGGAAATCGTTCACTTGTGCCTCACTGCTTTCCGCTTTACCTCCTCCTCCTCCTCCCTCCCTTGTCTGTAATAGAGACACTAATAGCTAACTAACCACTCTCGGTGACCATCGTTCTATATAAGCATTGTTATATTTGGACTAAGCCGGTAGTAACCCACGTAGGTCCGAAACCTCCTCACTCACGTGGCACTCCTTTATATAGCTTTGTCTATCCATTTATCTATCTATCTATCTACCTATACACACACACACACACACACACACACACACACACAGATATAATAAGTATATTTTTTATAATCATTAGTTATTGCTATTACTACTATTTTATTATCCTTTTCTATTATTATCATTATTATTTTATCTATTTATTTTCTTATTATTATCGTCATTATCATTATTATTAATTATAATTACTATTATTGCTATTATTATCGTTATCATTACCATTGTTAACATTATTATCATTACTATTATTGACATTATTATTATTATTATTATCATTGTGAAGACATGGCACGTAGCAACGGTACATAATATATCCATTTGCCACATTACTGAAATGTCAAGACACATCATCCTTTTGCCAGCCAAACCAACGTATCCACATTTTCCTGCACTAATTATGAAGCACGCAGGCCTACAGGCATGACGCGTAAATAATAATATCATAATAATAATATAGAAAACATTTTGATGGACCATACCTTCCAAGTCCTCCTGCAACTATAATATTTGGTTGTGGTCAATACTTATCTATCTTTCTATCTGTGCGGGATTATCCAATGCTGTGTCTGTGTATGAATTATTTAGGCGAATATTCTCTTTCCTCTCAGCCAGGTGGGATTATTCTGTGCCATTCCTCAAATTGTTAAAGTGACTCACAGGATTCAAAAGTCGTAAGGGAAGCTTTGATTGCCCGTTGTCCAGTTATTGTCTTCAGCAAAGTGACTGAACTGCGACATCACTAAAAGAAAACACAAAATACAAGTAAATATGTAGCTATGTTACAACACACACACACACACACACACACACACACACACACACACACACACACACACACACACGTAAGGATAATGGGATAAAAATGTAACGACTGGCACTACAACTACCATTGTTATTACTGCAACTACATTTCGAACATCCGAATATTTATTAATGACTAACAGTTACAACGTGGTAGTACGTATATGTATAAACAATTACATTGATGTAATATAACCTTAGTTAGCCTTTTCAAGGGAGGCTTTTCAGGCAAAATAATGAATATCAATGAGCTGGTGTGGAATGTGGCAGGAGGTAACAGGGATGTGTGTTTGATAGCTCGTGTTGGCATTAATAAGCATTGTGTAGGTACATGAAGGTAACTACATAAGTGACAAGTGACGATACATATATAATAAATTCAGATATAGGTATAATAGATATATTTAACTGAAGTATAAAGATAATTACAATGCAAGTTAATGGTAGTGGAAACATTATTGAATCAGGGTGAGGTAGTTTCAAGCTAGCAGGTGATTGCAGTGTGATTCTTGTATGTATCTAATTTTAAATGAGTTGATAGAGGAGGAGGCATCCTGAATTTGGAGAATAGAGTTCCATACAGAGGCCTCGTTAAGAAATAGTGTTGTTGTTGTTGATTATTTTATTGCGCCCTTGGCGTCATACAATGAAAATTATGGGAACCAATCATGAAAATTAAATAGTGTTAAAATGCTGTAAGTCGATGTCGAGGAGGAGTGAGGTTACCGCAGTGACGGTAACCTCACGAGTAGTCAAGTAATTCCTCCTGCCAATCCTTGTGATATTGAGTTATGGAGTGACCGTCGGCACAGCTTGAACTTTACAATTTTTAGGGGTTACTTCATACAATTTGCAGCACTCTGGTTTGTCAAGTTGTTCGAGTAGTTATGTGATGGAAAGTTTTGTATTCCATTCTTACTTGTTTGAATACAATAGGGTAGCAATGGCTAGTTTAGTACAACAACTATAACTCCTACCCGTACAGACACAGACACGTACATACACACATGCAAAGATGAGGATCAGAACACACGTAGAAGTCCTACAAGATTCTACAAGTCGTGGTGTGCCTCCCGTCCGTCCCCTTCTCTCCTCCGCCGAGAATTAATGACTTGCCTCGTTTAGCACTAATAACAAACTCTTAAATACCGTGGGTTTAGGCGGCTTGCAGTAATCACTGAGTCCCGCTGATAAAGTCGAGGTTAGGGTAGCCAAGTATAGGAGAGACACGCTTCCCACTCCCTTCGACAGCTCACCCACTTCAATAACTTTCGTGAAATTACGATCAACCTTCGTACCGGTAAGTACTCGCTTAATCTTACAATTTCACTTCAACAAGTCATTTAACTGACGTCACAAAGGTAGTCAACGAGAGCTTTGAAGTATTTCCTCAAACTTACGAAACCATACTACATGGGAAAAGAAATTACAGTAAATTGTCAATCCCAACAATTAGTACTTTTATATTGAAACAAACACAACCAGAAGCAAAAATCCCAACATGTACATGGGCAACATAAAAACTGCCGCATAATGTACATCCAACATCCAGACAATTTCTTAACAGGCCGTATACAAAAATTAGAACAAAATGAAGAATACAATCTAACTAGGTTAAGATAACTTTCGCATAGAGTCCCTGCTTCTTTACAGGCCTCGTAATTTCAAAAAGATTCATGGTTTCAAAGATTAGTTTTAAGAGAAATCCATGGTCTGATCTCTCTCTCTCTCTCTCTCTCTCTCTCTCTCTCTAAGAAAAGAATATCATGTGTATTCCAATGTAACATTTATTTATACGGACGCAGCCCCGTAACAAATTATAGATGCACCGAGGACGTCGTAAAGGTAACCAATAGCAACGTAACACTGAACGTAATAGATAAGAAGAAAAAATAACAGGAACATCACCAACAATAATGATGGTAATGATAAGTGGAAAAAAAATAGTAGCGGTGGCGATGATTGGTGGAGCCGTGGGTCGCCAGGCCGCTCCTGCCTGACCACCGTTACCATCACCACCAGGAATACACATCACAAATTACTTCATGACTGACTTGTTTACTCTTCACCCCTGCAGGCCACAGACGAGTGGCTGGTTGCCTCATGGCTAACTGGCTATAGCTGGCGGCATGGCGTTCATCTTCGCCGTCCGGGGAGTTCGTGGTGGTGAGGATGCAATGTTGAGCAGAACATCATGCACGCCGCCCATCGCCTCCACCTCTCAGGCCTCCTTCCCACACCTATCAGCCATCACCCGCCCTCCATTCCCCTCCTCCATTACGCCGGCCGAGGTGCGTGTTATTCACCACGGTCGGTTGCTGGTCACCCAGCCTGCCGTTCCCCAACAGAAAAAGTTCAGAGCTCATACTAACCGATCTCCGGGTAGGACTTAGACCACATCACACACCACACAGCGAGCGAGGCCACAACCGTACCTATTTTACTGCTAGGTGAACAGAGACAACACGTTAAGAGACTTGCTCATTTGGCTCGACGCTCCTGGGACTCGAACCAAGGCCTTCTGGGTTGTGAATGTGAGCCGAGTGGGCTAACCACTACACTACTCAAATGTGTGTGTGTGTATGTGTACAGTATGTGTATGTACGCAGACTATAATATACATGAGAAGTATACCTAAGCAGCAATTAACACAATTCTATACAAGACGACTGTGACGGGAGGAGTATAATAAAGAAACACATGATAACTAACATTACGTCATTTACAATAGGTAAGTTTACACTTACGGCGTTTTGGTCACGGTGTGTCACGGCGACTCGCCGTGACCACGCCGCGACCAAAGGTCCATTTTTTGGCATCGCCGCGACAGTGTGCGCAACACACCGTGACACAATGGCACGGCGTGGCACGGCGGGGTGGAGCGGCGAGCCACGGTGAGGGCGCGGTGGGGTACGCACACACCTGTAACCTCGTGCCAAAGCGTGCCTGCTACATTGAAATATCGTGATAATTAGTGGCATGGGGTATAATATATAGAGGTCACGGGCTGCTACTGTAGGCACTTCTCGACTGACACCCATCATGGACAGAGCGAGAGAAGACGTAGGAACAAGCCTGTTCGTGATAATTACTGCTATGTGGCTGCTCAGCAGAAGGAGACGCAGACGTCTACAGCAACCTGTTGCAAGACCAAGTCGAAGAGTCAGGAGGATGTGGTGTCGGCAATGGCTGTGCAGGAGACAGATGTTTGGAGAGTATGAACAACTGCTACAGGAGTTGCACAGAGAAGACCGCAAGGGCTACAAAAATTACCTAAGGATCGAACCAGGACTGTTTGGAGAGATGGTCGATCGAGTTACTCCAGTACTAGCCAAGACGGAAACAAAAATGAGGTTCCCCCTACCTGTTGGTTTGAAGTTGGCAGTCACCCTGCGATACCTGGCAACGGGAAACTCGTACTCAAGTTTAATGTACAATTTTCGAGTATCAAAAAGCGCCATCTGCCTGTTCATGGTGTCGTCATCTTCAGGTACACTTGAGTGTGTTGTGGTCTCTGTTCCCGTTCTCTTTCGTTTCACCATTCCCAGGTTCCTTCGTCGGATGATGGAATGGGCCGAATGACCTGACTCAGAAGACGACGACCTGTGTGAAACCGTAGGGGAGAATCGGTCGCTGGATTGTGTAGGTTCGTGGGCTATGTGCCGTCCGAGAAAGCCCCACGTCGCCATCACCACCTCCTCCCTTGGTGTAAGTTTTCGTGCAGCGGACCCACTCTTGTTAGCTTTCTTTTCAATCTTGCCAAAATCAGTCCTCCTCATTTCGAAGAACTTCTTCACTTGTAGAAACGAACAATCAGGGAACATCTCTGCCACCTCTTGCCACAGGGCCTCCTTGAACTTGGGGTCGCACCATCGTTTGTCCTTCTTGTCATATAAGGCCGAATGTTCGTGAACGAATTCCGCAACAGCCTTCTCTTGTTCTTCTGAAAACTTGTAATTTGGTATGTCTTTCTTGCTGGGACGACATCTCCTCTTGGCATGGGGTTGTCGGCCACTTGGTCCTCCCATCATGTCATCTTCAGCAACACCGTCGGGATGTGGGCTACTTTCTCCATCTGCATATTCTACTGAAGGATCTTCAACAGGCATCAGGTTAGCAGAAAGGTGGGCTGGGGATTCACTCGACTTCTTGCGAGGCATTGTAGAGACCTGTGTGCAGTGCTTGAATGAGTCGGAATGGTTAATGTGCTGTGACTTTATCTATATTTATACCCTCCCATGCATGTTGTCAGCCAATCAGCACATTAAATTCCAATTACTGTAACCCACCGTGACCACACCGTGTCGCACCATGACAGTCACCGCGGCCACGCCGCGCCCACCGTGACAGTCACCGCGGCCACTCCGTGCCCGCCGTGTCAAGTTGCTGTAGGCGCCGCGTCAAGTTGCACCCAGGCGAACTTGGCGCGGTGTGCCGCGGTGAGTCGTGGTGTGCCGCGGTGTCTGTCACGGCGCCGCGACACACATCACGGCGTCTGTTGCGGCGACGCGCCACCGCGCCACCCCGTGACACAAATTCAAAAAGTTTTGATTTCTGGCACGGCGCCGCGACCATTTGGAGCGCTTGTTACGGTCTTGACGCGGTGTGCACGCGGTGTAGGCACGGGGATGTCACAGCGTGGCACGGTGTGTCGCCGTGACACAAAACGCCGTAAGTGTAAACTTACCTTATACACGGTGCCTTCCTTGTCCATGTGAACTTTGGCACCACCGCTTGCAGGGCCCAATCGGATCCCATCCAGAGAAAATACATCATGACGTAGAAAAGTGATACCGAAAAGTACTCGCAGTGCATTAGCTTGAGAATCAATCCAGAAACCACAGTACAATGGCAATCTTTAAGACAGTGAGGCCGAGAGTGTTGTCTGTGTACCAGCGAGTGAGGAGTCCCACAATATGTTGCAGGGGCCGGGCTATCGCTTATTTAGTTCAGTCCAACGAGAAATAACCAATTGCTCATCATTTGCTGCGAGGAAAAGAAGTGGCAGCTACCGTATCTTCAGCGCTCATTCTTGGTATATAGATAAAAGTGAAGGATTTGGCAGGTGTTCGCATTTGCATACTTCCTCCTACATAAGTAATAGTAGCAATACTCCTAAAGCCTCAAGAAAGTTAAAAGAGGGACCTGGTCTAGAACACTTCATTGCCAACAGTGGTCTTCCTCAACGAGCCTTATCAGCGAGAGAACTGGAAAAGGTATCTCATCCTTATGTGCAGGTGGAAGACATCAGTGGTAATGGTCGCAAGGTATATTTTGACGTGTATGGTTGTCAGATGAATGTTAGTGACACAGAAGTTGCTTGGTCCGTCCTGAAAGACCATGGGTATGTACGTGCTACACAACTAGAGCAGGCTGATGTGGTGCTAGTGATGACTTGTGCAATAAGGGAAGGGGCTGAGGACAAGGTGTGGAATAAATTGGAATACCTGAGGGCACTGAAGAAGAAACGCTTAGGAAGGAAAAATGCACCCCCAATGAAAGTTGGTGTTCTTGGATGTATGGCTGAAAGGTTAAAGAAGAAATTAGTTGAGCAGGAGAAGAGTGTGGATGTTGTGGCTGGCCCTGACAGCTACAGGGACTTGCCAAGACTGCTGGCTCTTGTTGATAAAGGTTAGTGATTATGCAAAAACTGAGTTGCCCATATAATTTTGTTTCAAATCTATAAAATGATATTAAGTTCTTATTATGTGATAAGTAAGTTGCCACATGACTAATTCTCCAGCATATTATTTGTATTTTTATTTTACATTTCAGGCGAAGCAGCTGTCAATGTACTGCTGTCATTGGAGGAGACATATGCAGATATTGTTCCAGTAAGCTTAACAACCAGTAGAATGTCTGCTTTCATCTCTGTCATGCGGGGATGTGACAACATGTGCTCATATTGCATTGTGCCTTTCACAAGAGGCAGGGAAAGATCACGTGACATTCAGTCTATTCTTGATGAAGTGCGGCACTTGTCAGACCAGGGAGTGAAAGAGATTACTCTCCTAGGTCAGAATGTTAACAGTTACAGAGATGTATCTGAAACAAATCACCAGGGACTCTCAGTCACCAAGAATGATGAGACACAGTTGGTCAAAGGCTTCAAAACACTATACAAGCCCAAGAAAGGGGGACTTAGATTTGCAGATCTCTTGGACAAGGTGTCACAGATCAATCCAGAAATACGGATAAGGTTTACTTCACCCCATCCAAAAGATTTCCCTGATGAAGTATTGTATCTGATTAAAGAGAGGAACAATATATGTAAACAAATTCATCTTCCAGCTCAGTCTGGTAACACAAGGATTTTGGAAGTCATGCGAAGAGGTTACACACGAGAAGCCTACATTGAACTAGTAAGTTTAAGGAATTTGAAAATTACTTGCCAAATCTCTATGTGAGTAAACTGAAAAATATTTACTAAAATTTTACCAGCTTTCAATTGACTTCAGACAATTTGCTTATTCTTTTTAACATTGGTAATGTACTTGTTCTTGCAGGTTGCACATATTCGATCCCTCATTCCAAATGTGGCACTGTCATCAGATTTTATATGTGGGTTCTGCTCAGAAACAGAATCAGAGTTCCAAGATACTCTGACATTATTGGAAACTATCAAGTATAACTTTTGCTACCTCTTTCCTTACAGGTATGTGTATGTTCTGGTCTACCATTCATAATATATCCTGAGTGTAATATGGTTCCTTCATGCAGATTTTCACACATTTACTATTTGATGATATGCTATCACTTTTTGTGGATATGAACATGCATTTCTGCTCAAATTCTGACATCTAATTTGTCAAAATGGTCTGAAAAAAAAAACTAATTATTTTTATTTATTTATTATTTTTTTTCTTTAAGTTACGCTCACTCATAAGAGCGGGCAAGATCTACCTCTCAGTGAGTCCCAGTCTGTCATATTTTGCTTTTTCAAGAACAACTAAAAATTTTTTCTGTAAAGAATAAAGCACTCCACAGTTCAGGCACACAGCTATGTGCATTTATTTTACTTTTTTACCTTCTCTTAAATAGGTCATATGGTTGACTAAACTTTTGTTCTACCTCCATATTTCTGAAGCACTCCTGATCTTAATGTTTAATGTGTAAATTATTTACCTTCTTTCATATCTACAGTTTTACTCTAATAAATAAAATAAAAAAAAAAGCTGCATGTACTGATTGTCCAGCATTAACCTGGTATTATTGGGACCTGTAGGGTGCTGGGAAGATTACAGAGAGAAATGAGGTTAGAATACACTGAACCAACAGTTAACCATCTCATCCTATCTTTAAAGTACGTACCCTGCAAATCAGTACAAGTTAATACTGATAATTTTTGGCCAATTCAAAAGTATCATTACAACTGATACTGTTAACAAAAAACTTGACATGTATTTTCTTACCTTTATAACTCTTGTTTTCTACTGTCTCCACTTGTATATCCAAGTTGTTTTCATGACTTTTTTATCTTTATTTTTTTTTTTTTATGTTGTGGCCTATAGCGCCTGTAGGTAACTTGAAGAGTATTGGAAGCACTGTTAAGCTTCCACCCATTAGTGGTGTAGGCAGTTTAATTTATAGTGGTACCCATATTAGGGCCCATATCACCACCCAAACATATCTTTGGTGTAACCACCTAGAACCTTAGTGACATATAAGTAACTTTAGACCACTCAACAAATGGCAAAGTGGGATTTGAACCTTATCCACTACACCACCACCTCCCTTGAATATAATATAGTGTTTGGACATCTACCTGATCCCACGCTCACCACCTTATCCATTACACCACCGCCTCCCTTAAATATAATATATCTGCATATGCAAAATAGTATCTAAGAAAGAAGTAGGATATATATCAATATGTTTGTCAAAAAGCAACAAACTTTTCATTCCTTTTTTTCATGTCCTTAATGTTTTCTTGTTTATAATATACAATATATTTGCAGTTTAAGGGAAAAGACTCTGGCTCACCGCAAGCTTGTGGATGACGTTCCCCAGTCAGTGAAGGTGGAGCGCTTGAACAGGATGGTGGATGTGTTCCGTTCTGAAGCTACTAAGGTCAACAGAGATCAAGTAGGTTGTCATAAAATTATAATTAATAAAGTTGAAAAATCCTTTGTACTCTAAAGAATTCCTGATAAAGAAGAAAAGCATACACTGTACATTACATCAAGAAGAATTTTAAACCAAATATTAGTAGAAATTGCAGTCTATAATATGAGAAAGTTTATCATATCATTATAATTTTATACTTGGCAATACACCAGTTCAACTAAAACTTGCCAAAATGAAGTCTTTATTAGCTTCATCAGCCAACCAGCTACCCAAATTATTTTTCACATTTCATTCGCAGATATAAGCATTACTTTACCACCAGTGGTTCATTTCCTTACATGACCTCCTTCCTTTTATGATTCACCTCAAGAAGAGTCAGGTTTTCTCTTGTAACCCTTCCTCAAAATTTCTGTTAGCATTTAAAAAAAAAAAAAAATCTCTATTTGCTTATCATTTCATTCTGCTTCTTGCATTGCAAATATCTGATTATGTACAGATTGGACAGCAGCAGTTGGTTCTTGTTGAAGGGATCAGCAAGAGGTCAAAGCTACACCTTGTTGGAAGGAATGATGGCAACACAAGGGTAAGCAAATATTTATTCTAATGCTTCTTCTTCTAGGCAGAAACTATTATTATTTTGAAAGGCAAATTTTCATAGGTCTGCCATCTTCTAATGTCACCTCAATAAGCAATATGTACAGTCAACATCCATGTAATTTATTTCTCTCTTTGACCTTCCTTAAGATCTCATTGCATATCTTCCTTAGTCTACCAACTGGCACTCCTATCTTCCTCTTCAAAATTTTAGTACTCTGAATGTCATCTTTCTTCTTCATTTACATACTAAATTTCACCCATTAATGTTGAGACTGGGTTTACCATTAGATATCCCAGCATAGTGGAGATCCCATACTTTGTCACTGAAATTGTAATGCATATCTTTCCCATATAATATTATGTGCTGAGGTAAGAAACAAATAAGAGTACTCTTTCATAACTTGTAGTGAACAAAATTTAATTGTGTAGCAAAAGACATTACTTTCTGTCGTGATAACATATGAGCAATATAATTCTTCCGAGCAGGTTAAATACCACAATACAATACACATAGAAAATATTATTTATATAAATTCTAACTTCTATAGAAGAGTGAGTTTAGTTAAAAACAATTGCACCATTGTCACCAATAACATAGCTTCCTCAGACCTCCCTCTCACCAACACACCCTATACTAAAGCACCAGCCATGTAGATGTCATCAGATGTACATAGGGCAGTGTCATGTATGATCAACTTTTTTTTTTTTTACTACTCCCATCGCTGTTGTCTTTTCATAAAGGATTCCTTTGTTACTGCTTTCTCTGAAAATGAAAATCACTAGTGAAAATCACACTACCTACTAATAAAAATCAAAGTAGCTGAATGCTGACCAGTACTGCAAAGTAAAAGTACATTCCTGAACAATGAATGATTTATAATATTATCTAATGATAGAAAAATTAGTTTTTATAAGCAAAACCAATGTGTGGATTTTGTAATTCCAGTAAGTTGTTATTGGATGTGAGGTTCATGTATATAGCTTTGACCTATCAAATATTCTTATTCTAATGGCAAGATATGTGCATTTACTCCCAAAGGTTATCTTCCCAAACGTGGAAGTTGAAAATGACAGCGGAGCAACAGAACAGATCCAGCCTGGAGATTACATTTCTGTGATGATCACCGATTCATCTTCTCAGGTTCTAAAGGGGATACCTTTAAGACTGACTACACTTCAAGCAGGTACATCTGACTCAAATGAACAGTACTTAATATTTAAAAGATCTGAATCATACTAAATTAAATCTGTAAATAAAGTGAGACGAGATTTTCATTTATAGATTATTGGCAGGATACATTTTAAAACCTTGTACATACAACAATCTGCTGCAATGTGATCTGTATATTGGTACATGGACAAAGCAAAATAAAAATTTGAAATGTATTTTACTTTTAATTTTGTCAAGCCAAAATAAAAAATAAGACTAATTCATGATAAATTATTAATTTTGCATCTTTCACACAAAAATGTTGCTAGCTCTTTCATGCACTTAACAATCATGATTCAAATGGAGCAGACATCTGGAAATGTGTTTAACATTTTACACCTTTGGCTCCTGATCACCACTTAAATAAGAAAATAGATAAGGGTAATCAAGTCTCCAATTTGTCACCATTACTGGATAGAAATCAGACAATAATAAAAACTATGGAATAGAATATAATTATTTTTTTTTTTTATGTAGAAAAGGCCAGCCATGGGCAACACAATGTAAAGAAGAAAGAAAGAAAAAAAAAAAAGTGCTGGTTCTCTACAAGAAAAGTAAAGGGTTAACCAAAATTAGGAAGCAAATGTCTTGATACCTCAAGTTGTAGGAAGACGAAAATACAGAAGCAGGTAGGGAGTTCCAGAGTTTACCAGTGAAAGGTATGAATGATTGAGAGTACTGGTTAACTCTTGCATTAGAGTTGGACAGAATAGGGATGAGAGGATGAAGAAAGCCTTGTGCAGCAAGGCCGCAGGAGGAGGGGAGTCATGCAGTTAGCAAGATCAGTAGAACAGTTAGCATGAAAATAGCAATAAAAGATAGAAAGAGGTGCAACATTTCAGCGGTGAGAAAGATGCTGAAGACAGTCAAAGGAGGGGAGTAGATAAGATGAAAAGTTTTTGATTCCTCTCTATCTAATAAAACTGAGTGGAACCCCACTAAACATGCAAAGAGTACTCCATACAGGGGTGGATAAGGCCCTTGTACAGAGTTAGCATTTGGAGGAGTTAGAAAAACTGGCGGAGATGCCACAGAACGCCTAACTTCATAGAAGAAGAGATGAGATGTGAAGTTTCCAGTTAAGATTATGAGTAAAGGACAGACCGAGGATATTCAGAGAAGAGGAAGACAGTTGTGTGTCATCAAAGAAGAGGGGGGATAGTTGTCTGAAAGGTTGTGCTGAGTTTATAGATGGAGGAACTGAGTTTTTAAGGCATTGAAAACTACTAGATTTTCTCTGCCCCAATTGGAAATCTTAGAAAGATCAGAAGTCAGGCATCCTGTAGTGTCCCTGTGTGATCTGTTGACTTCCTGAAGGTTTAGTCATCTCTGAAAGGATGTGGAAAGATGTAGGGTGGTATCATCAGCGTAGGAGTGGATAGGGCAAGGAGTTTGGTTGAGATCATTAATGAGCAATAGAAAGAGAGTGGGTGACAGGAGACAGAACCCTGAGGAACACCACTGTTAGTAGATTTAGAAGAACAGTGGCTGACTACCACACCAGCAAGAGAATGATCGTACAGAAAACCTGAGATAAAGTTGCAGAGAGAAGGATAGAAACCATAGGAGGGCAGTTTGAAAATCAAAGCTTTATGCCAGACATTATCAAAAGCTTTTGATATGTCTAAATGAATGAAAATGGCATAATTATAGCAAAATACTCAAATTTCACTTTGGAAGAGACTGACAATTAACAAAGTATAAGTAACAGAGACCAACACATTATTGGCACTATGACATAACTAGTATCAGATCTTCAGCTTATTTATTTATTCTCTGGAGAACCACAAGGCTTGCATTATTATTTTATTGCTAGCACATCAGATTGTTTATGTACTATCAAATGGAGAGAAAAATTAATAAAGTATTCATAATTTTTCTTTTATGACAAAGCCTTGATCTTGTTTAAACAAACAGAATTTGCCATTTTTAAAACATGAATTGTTACAAAATAAAATCATAGTAAAACAATACTACCTCTTATCTTTTATTCAGGTTTCATCTTCTTCCTAGGCTCCTCCTCTTGTTCATCTGGTGTCCTCTGTTTGGAAAGTTAGAACTTTTCATTATTAAAAAGCACTGAAATACATGACTGATTTGATAAAATGTTCTTGTATCAGGAAAATATACACAATTGGTTCATAGCTAGAACTGGCAACTAATGAATATCTTATGATTTAACATATACTTCATTCACTTTGCTGGATCTAATTTTTCTATATGGTTGAAGTATTACTTCTGAAAAAAAATTACTACAGGAACCAAACCTTATCTTTCTGTGAATCATTTCCACTGAAGTTTGGTTTATCTGGAAGACGTTTGAAGTATTCTTCATCCTGTGGTAAAGGATTTCCTGCAAAGATAAAAAAAATAATCATAAGTATATGAGAAGTATGCATGACCGAATTTATGAACTATAAATTTATTCGAGATCACTTGTCTTAATTCAATAAAATTGTGATGAATCTTGCTAGAAAAGAAACCACTAACCTTCCATGATGCACTTCCACCTGTGCTCATCCCATCTTTCAAACAGGATCACTAGTTCAAAGTGGGGTGTATGTGGGAATAGATCTATAGGAATGGCTCTGTGAAAACAAATTAAAATAAATTATTTCTGAGCCTATATCTGTAAACATTATGTGAAGACTCTTGAATTGAAATGGATGAACACAGAACTCATTTTACTGTAACAGAAAATCTTATCCCAAGAATAATGTTGCATTTTTACCAGCTAATGATAGGTAATGTCTCTGTAACTTCCTTTAAAGTTTTCTCTCTGTCTGTTCTATTGCTGCTTAGTAAGCGGTCACTGTTTTCTCCTAAGTCTATTAACAGTGGCTTTTCTGAGGGTCCTGTCATGTCACCAACTCTCTATTATTCATTAACAATCTTCTAAATCAAACTTCTTGTCTTCTCCATTTTTACACTAATGGTACCACAATGCACTTTTCCACATTTTTTTTTTATAGATGTTCAGCTCTTCAGGAAATAAACAGCTCACACAATGAATCCTGACTTCTGACCTCTCCAAAACCTTAGACTGGAGAACAGTAAACTTAGTATTGTTCAATATCTCAAAAACTTCCTCCATAAATCAACTTAACTCCCACATAACTATCCCCTCTTCTTTAATTACCCCAATTGCTAAATTGAACATTCTCAGTCTGACCTTTGCTTGTAATCTAAACTGGAAACTTCACATCTTATCTCTAGCTAAAACAGCCTCTATGAAGTTAGGTGATCTGAATCATCTCTGCCACCACCTCATTTGCTAACTCTGTACAGGGGCCTTATCTGTCCAATGCATGGAAAGATAAGGCATGTTCAGGAAGGGTTCCACTAATAATGCTCTTTTAGTCAATGTGGAATGAAAGGCTTGTCTTATTAATTCTTCTCCTTTAACTGATTGTTTTCAGCCTCTTTCTAATTGCTTCAATACTGCATCTCTTGCTGTCTTCTACGACTGTTTTTTTACTAAATGCTCTTCTGATCTTGCTAACTGCATGCCTCCCCTCCTCCTGCTGACTCTAATCCCTATTCTGTCCACCTTTCTAATGCAAGTTAATCAGAATTCTCAATCATTCTTTCCATTCTCTGGTTAACTCTGGAACTCACAGCCTGCATCTTATTTCCCCCTTTTTATGGCTAACTCTTTCATTTGTAACATTTGAAGACAGCTATCCATTTTTCTTCCATTTTCTCTGATCTTTTTTACTCATAATTCTTTTTACCTTTGGTCAGGCTCTTATATTAAAAACCTAAAATGAAATAAAAAAGACTTTTTTTTCTGGAGAGGTGTTGTTACAAAACAGTCACACATAATGACCAATTACTGAAAGAACTATCAGTCTAAAGTTTTTACAATGCATATGCTATGTAGTTCATATACTCATATAACATTTTTTTTCTAATCTTAAAAGATAATACCATCTGTATCTCCTTACCTTACTGGTATGAAAAATTCCCCTTTGTACTGTTTGCTTTGAGGTCTTGCTAGGCTGATAAAGTTTCTGATGGCATTGCTTGGGTCACATGAGACAAAGACTAAACGCTTCATGGTTTCACATTTCCTTAGCCCAAAGACAACACTATTATCTGAAAAGGAAAACAGAGTCAAAGATTTCAAAAGCACACGTTCTTTAGTATGCATTAAGGCTAGGTTTTGCATGAGTATGTAGTACAAACCTTTACTGATCTGAAAAGTATAAATGGATACACTACACGTAAAAATACCACCTTGGAAATAACTCATTAAAATGTTTTTCATACCTTACAGTATCCAAGAAAATTTTTGAAATCTGTAAGTGCTAACTCATATATATCATTAAGGAGAAAAATTAATCAACCATCTTAACAATAACAAGAATATATCACTTACTGAGCCCTGCCCGAGGAGGATCTACTATGCCAACGGTATTGGCTTTGGTACAGTGTTGCATGAGAAATGGCATGTTGTCTTCTGCCTTCCCTGTAAATACTGCAACGTTCTCCAAACCATTTTCCTTTGCATTATACTTAGCATCATCTGCTGCTTTTTCAACAATCTCCACTCCATACACTTTATGACACCTCTGGAAAATAGTTAAAGCAGTTAGATGACACCTATTGCAAATACTGTTATAGGTCCAACATTAATTTATGGTAATCAATTCTCTTACACCTTCCCCAATTCAGACAAAATTACCAGACGTAGCTTAAAAATTTACCAACCAACTTCATCTATATTTAATCAAGCAGTTTAAGTCCAAGTGAATTGGAAACTAAGTGCAAATGGGCTAAAGCTTAATTTCCAGTCACTATTTTATATTTCTTATGTAATCATTAACTCATTTCTCTTGAAACAGATTATGCAAGTGGGGTTCATTTAAAAAAAAAAAACGATGTGTAATACAGTTAACGTCAAATTACTTAAATCTAAAGCTCTCGCTGACGTTAACGCCACACTGTACAAACTGGCAGCTTGCTCCCTCTTAGTCTGAAAATATTGGTTGGGAGAAAATAACAACATTGCAACGTGTATTGTGTTGAACTTTGTGTGTGTGTGTGTGTGTGTGTGTGTGTGTGTGTGTGTGTGTGTGTGTGTGTGTGTGTGTGTGTGTGTGTGTGTGTGTGTGTGTGTGTGTAATTCACTGTTTGATCTGCTGCAGTCTCTGACGAGACAGCCAGACGTTACCCTACGGAACGAGCTCAGAGCTCATTATTTCTGATCTTCGGATAGGCCTGAGACCAGGCACACACCACACACCGGGACAAGGTCACAACTCCTCGATTTACATCCCGTACCTACTCACTGCTAGGTGAACAGGGGCTACACGTGAAAGGAGACACACCCAAATATCTCCACCTGGCCGGGGAATCGAACCCCGGTCATCTGGCTTGTGAAGCCAGCGCTCTAACCACTGAGCTACCGGGCCATGTGTGTGTGTGTGTGTGTGTGTGTGTGTGTGTGTGTGTGTGTGTGTGTGTGTGTGTGTGTGTGTGTGTGTGTGTGTTTTTTTAATAGAATAAGTTCAGTGTTTGACTTACTGTATGAAATTATTGCCTGTATAATTGAGACATTGCACATCAACTAAAGAAACACAACTATTTTGTCATCCAAAGCAGAGTGGTCACAAAAGATGCTTTCCTTATGCCAATAGGTCAAACAATAAATCTCTTATTCAACTGCATAGGTACTTTTACAACATATCATGGGGTGATCTAAGCTGCCATGTAGCTTATTTCTCCCAGCCAATTTTTTTCTGACTGAGGAGTGAGATACCAGTTTGTTCAATGTGACACTCATGTTGGTGGGAGTTTTGAAGTCATCTGGTGGTAACTTTAATTGTTAGATGGTTGGCATAAATTTGTTGTTTATCAATATTTGCATTTTTTTTTTTTTTGCAACCTACCACACTATCCCCTGATAAATGTTATAAGTTACTCACATCAGCTAAGGATATGCCAATAGTTCCAGTGCCACAACAGATGTCAAGCAATACTGAATTACTGTCAAGCTCCGCTAGGCTTCCAATCTTGTCATAAAGCACCTCAGCAGCAGCTGTGTTGACCTGTGGAAATAATTACCAGTTAACAAGTAAAGCTTTCATAAGCATTTTATTTCAGCAAAATATTGAATATTGAAAGCTCAGCATTCAATATTCAAGCTAAGTTGTTAAATAAAACATTTTAATAATCAATTCTGCAGTTATTAAGTACAGAGATGAAAGAGAATTAAAGCATAAACCTGCAAGAAGGCATCAGGGGAAACTCTGAACTTCTTTCCTAAAATTGTCTCTGTGATGCACTCTTGTCCCCACAAAAGCTCAAGTACATGTTCTGTCCCCTTTTCCCTGTGGAAAGAAAAAATATTAGAAAACTTTCTGTTGAAATATATAAATTATTTCATCAATCAAAATTATTCTTAAATGTCTTACATGCCTGGAGCATGAAATTGAGAGATAGAAGGGATAAGAGACTCAAAAATACATCTAATGACATTTCCCATAGAAAAAATACTTGAGATTTATGATGCCTTGTACAAGAAATGGAATGGTACAAGGTGAAAAATAAGACTCTGATCTTTTGATTATTTGGAGAATGAGTGAATAGTGAAAAAAAAAGCATTAACAAGAAATAGAAACAATAATAGGAAGTAATAGTATGGTTTAGTAAAGTAACAAAATCATCATTAAGTATATGAAGTAGCATGAGTGAGACATTAAGAGAAATTAAGATGACTGATGTGAACATGGAAGGAATCCATGGAGAGAGAGAGAGAAAAAAAAAAAAAAAAAAAAAAAAAAAAAAAACTACAGGCTGTGATCAACACTTCAGGCTGTGAAGAGCAGGGAAGATCTTACTTGGCATGGGAAATAATGATGTGAATACAGAAATGGAGTACGAAAAAAAAAAAAAGACGTGTGGAAATTGGTGATGTGATATAGTTTGTTTTCAAGTACAAGTTATTCTTACAAAATCAGTTTCTTCCTCCTTACTTTTGTCCATAGGCTTTGAAGAAAATAGAGGTGATGCCTAAAGATGCTCCAGGGCCAACTGTGAAATGTGCAACAATTTTCTTTTTCACATCACTGAGCTGCTCTTCATTCATATCTTGAGGATGCATCTGAAAAAGTTAAGGTATTATATAGTAAGTTTACTAAACTTTTTTTTTTATGTTAGGGCTTATAGCATCTGTAGGTATACTTGAAGAGCATATGTGGGAAGCACTGTTCAGCTTCTGCCCATTAGTAGTGCAGACAATTTTATTTATAATGGCACACATATTAGGGCCCATATCACACCCAAGCATATCTTTCCTAAAGTATTGCTTATATACTACAACAAGCAAAACTAACAATTCTAATCTGAGGCAAGAGCAGCAAAGCATATGAGTTGCTCCGCGGGAAAACAACCCAAGCACCATCCCATCGAAAACGTGTATTCCTGCGCAAACGGGAGCTCAAGGCGTCCGCTTCCATCATATACGCAACATTTAATAAAAGTTTAGACTGTATTGTCATAGAGAGAGTATAATCTAAACAAGATCTAGTGAAAGAGGATGCCTTGAGCTCCCGTTTGAGCGAAAATACACGTTTTTGCCGGGGATGGTGCTTGGATCGTTCTTCCCCGGAGCAACTCATAATATCAATATTAGCTGAGTAAGCAGAAACAAGATATAACTAAGTGGTCAACAGTCAGTGTATGTGATTGACAAGGTATGATAACTGACAACTATATAACTCCATCTATCACATATGATCTTTGAAATCTATCATGAAAATATCACAAAAGAACACTAAGAACATACCATAGGAATTATAAGAATGTCATTATTTCTTGTTGTTCTCACATTCAGCTGTCTCCAGAAGCCTTCATGGGTGAGAGGACTGAAAGGGGCAAGTCCTGAGTCCCTTATGAACTTCTCAAATTCCTGTAAAGATACTCATAAAAGAATATGTAATGGGAACTCCAGACTTCAACAAAACACCAAGACTAATGGAGAGAGAGAGAGAGAGAGAGAGAGAGAGAGAGAGAGAGAGAGAGAGAGAGAGAGAGAGAGAGAGAGAGAGAGAGAGAGAGAGAGAGATCAGCTTTTAATGGTCTATGCATAATAGCACCAGTGAAGTGCTCAACAAAGGAAATGGTAATAAGAGGAGGCAAACAAACCTGAATGACTTACTTCCACCACACTCTTCATCTGGTGTGGGAGGTGGCACAGGTGGCCTATAGGTGCAACGTGCATTGAACCTTCCTTATAACTGGCAATGCGGAATCCAACAGTTGGCAGGCCATTTTCAGGATTGACACCTGGAATTTATGATGAATGTTAGCTTACAGAACTAGTTAATTGCACTAATTTCATTATATTTCTTCTATTGTCATATGAACACCAATGTTTATATATCAATAAATCTGCTGCACTTTATGTCCTGTAATTCTTGTTCTGAAAAGAACATTTTTTATCTTACAGATGTTACTGCAAGCACCATCTCATCTAAGTTACTCACCAATTGTAAATTCACACTTGTTGCGATAATTGTCAATAACGGGAGAAGGAACAATGTCATCCACCTCGCACACCTGTCCCTTTCGCCGCATTTTTTGGAAACTGATAAATTTTGCCAGTTCAGGATTGACGTGAGCCAAGTCTGACCCATACTTCCGCAGCACTTGCAGTGCATCCTTTTGCTTCTTCTCAAGCTAAGGTAAATATTGGGGATTAGAAATTGAAGATACTAACAAAAACTAACACCTAGCTTACCTGTAATATCATTCACATCTGACAATGCTTTACATCTGTGTGTATTGAAATTGTAAATGGTCTAAAGAAAAATTTAGTTTTTTCCTTACATAATGAAAATTCTGTAGAGAAATCTTCCTATTCTCTATAAAAATCACCTGATTCATATGAAACATCAAATATATGACTTAATAAGAGGTTTTCAAATACCAAAAGTCTTGTACAGAGTTCATTACACACTATAGCATACCTGTTCTTCATAAGACAGGTGAGCATATGGAATAACACTCTTAGATACTCTCTCCATAATTGAAAGGTTACTGTCTGGGTCATCATCTTTCTTTGAGGCTTCTCTTTCTTCTCTAATCTTCACAAGAGGATCCTCAACTGGTTTGGCATTCTGGAAGATAAGGATTTCTTAAAGCTTGAGAATCATGCAATGTGAATATGGATATTCAATGTATTTTTTCAAGTAATAGACATACATGAGTTGATGACAAATACAGTGCAGCAGTAAATCCTTGCCAGAGATAGGATTATTCTTGGTGATAAAATACTCACTGATACTTTGAAAGTACTTTTTTTCCATTTGTAACCTTCTAGGACAGCTAAAGCATTTTCTCTTGCTGCCTCATCTCGGAAGTTTACGTAGGCCCAATTCTTTGCTCGCCCAGCAGGTTTTAGCTTATGGGCATTAAGTTTCAGAGTTTCATTAAGGAGTTTCTTTAGTTGCTGCAAAACATTAAAGACCCATATTAAATTTCAGTTCACATACACACGTACATGCACACTCAACTCACTTACTTTTACACTGAAACCCATAAAAAAATTGAACAATCACATCCTAATATATCACATGCATTTAATTTACACTATTTGGCTTGCATTTTATTGGTTTCAAAACCACAAAAAATCTATCACAACATTCACAAAAAGTGTATCAAAGAGTCACTCTCTCTTACTCCAACATGATAAAACCGAGGCAGACCACGGAGCTCAATCTTAAAATTCTCTGATGTGAACTCCTCTCGTCTGGTGTAGGCATACACATCACAGCCATCCTTTACAGCTGCTTCTTCTGCAGTGCCATCACTCTTTTCCACATCATTTCCCTCAGCAGGAACTTCAACTTCAGTATTTATCTTATTGTCTTCCGTTACTTCATTTACTTCACAATTTTCCTTCTTCTCAACTTGTGCTCCATTACTTGTGTTTTGTTGCTCCGTCTCCACCTCCATCGCTCCATTCATATTAATGCCTGAAATGCTGCACAAGAAATTTATATTAGTATAAGTAGATTTGCAACTCAGAAAGTAGCAAATGTCTTAAATGGGTACAAGTATGAACTGACAGACAAAGGATAAATGAGCATTAATTAATAATAATCAAGATCTGGAAGTGCAGCATTCATATACATAAAGTAAATTCTTTAGAAAGTACAATGTTATCTAAAATTTACACCTTATCTTTCCAGCTGGCCTTATCTCAAAAAACAATCAAAAGGAAACTCCTATAGGGATGTACCCAGCACTAACTTGTCATTCACAGCTAAATCTCACCTTAAATAATTCCCTTTCCTGCATCTTTTCAAAGCCTGTTGCACATGCCTCTCTTGATTCATTACCTCTAACAATTTTGAGTAATATCACCATAATCTGACAGCCTATTTAACTCACCATCACTAACTTATCAGTCTATATCTGCCCCATTCTAACTATCTATTTTCAAAATTAAATCTGCATCTGTACAAGAAAATAATTTTTATAGAACTTGTACCAAACCCACAATGTCTGTGTACAGAACATTCCCACCTGTCTCACTTGGTAAGCATCCACAAGATTGACAAGTGTAAACTAGCCCATTCATTCTTATGAATCGTACTATTCTTAACAATCTGTTTGTTGATCAGCCCTACCCTATCAATAAGCTAAGGCACTAGAAGCAACAGGCAGGGAAATCATGTAAAGTAGCTACAATAATCAAGAGGGTTAACTTCTATTATATACATAACGGAGATGAATGCAGTCTCACAAGAAGTTATTAAATAAAATAAAGTACTAGTATACGTTTAATCATACCAGCTTTTATGAATCAAAGGACTCAGGTGAAATCTCTCTTTAACATTCTTACAAGCTTTTAAGTAAAGAAAAAGATGAACAAGTTACATCCAAACTCCCTCCCGAAAACATGCACCGCCACAAAGCTCACCTTTAGGAATATATATCTCTTCAAGAATACAAGTGGTCAGCACAACCATATGCGTGTGTCAGATGAAATATATCGCCGTATTATTCACACCCACTACTTGGCTCCTGTCTTCCTACCCACCGGACACACAGCTTCGCTCCTCGCGGTGACAACACAACCACGCGCCCCGCACATGGCCCATCTTACCACTAGGAACAACATATTTTAATTTTGCTATCAGCGCAGCACTTTTCACTTAGTATTCTTGCTTACTTCCTCTATTTCTACTACACAGAAAACAAAGCAGCATCGTTTGGTCAAGACAAGGATGCCCAGATAATGGTTATTCACTGAGAGCTTAATTTTGCTGGTCTGTTTTCACTCACTATTCTAGATTGTCTCCACTATTTTTCTCCTAATGCACAATTCACAGAATACAAATCAGTACCATCTGGTTACGATATAGATACATGGATACTGGTTATTCGTTAAGAGCGT
Organism: Portunus trituberculatus; assembly: GCF_017591435.1. Classification (NCBI taxonomy): domain Eukaryota; kingdom Metazoa; phylum Arthropoda; class Malacostraca; order Decapoda; family Portunidae; genus Portunus; species Portunus trituberculatus. The sequence continues at coordinate 12,202,075 of NC_059303.1, read as the reverse complement.
AACATATTCATTATTCAGTCAGCGGCAGGAAGTCAGGGCAAGGGATGTTCATCGGTGAGACAGGTAGCTACGTACTTATAGTCAGTCTATAATGGTACATTTCCCCCCCAGTCATTACTTGATATTACTTGATTATTTAATATTGCAACTAATGTGAGCCCCCCAAAAAAAACCCTAATACGTTAAGATGTTTACTATTAATAAGTGTTTATTTATTATTATTAATTTTTTTTCTATGGATAGAATTTGTGACACTGTCATTCTCATAGATGTCACATTTGCCGGTGCACGTTGTTTGAAGAAAGGTAAATCTCTCTTACCGAATTCCCACAGGACAGCTGCAGCTTAAAAAAAAAGGTACTTCATGAGCTTTGGTGATTAAATCTTCAATATGTGATCAAACAATGAGTTTGGTGTTTTTACTTTTCATTCACGTCGAATCAAGATGGCGTTGCCTGCCTAGAAAAGCATAGATTCTGTGCTTCCTAAAGCGCTTTAAGTATTCTTTTACGTACATTCAGAGGCGATCTTTACAGTCTAGCAAATCAAGCATTTGCTTAGGATCCCAACTTGCCCAAGAAAGCAACGGCCCCGCGAGTTCCAACCGATTTGACACAATCAGTCACTGGACACAGCTGTGCTGTTATTTAGGTGTTATAAACCTCATGAATTTTGGCTGTCTGAACATTGAACATTGAACACTGAACATTTATTATTGATCATATAAGTTATACAAATCGGACATTTATGTAAAAAAATAGAATATTTAGCAATAACTTATTGGCTAGCTTATTTATAAGCAAAGCTTTTAAGACATAGAGAAAATATTACATGAATACTGATATGTACAGAATAGTATATATTACGTATATGTAAAGATGTTAGGATTACATATAAATGATATTAGAATAAAAGAAAAAGAAAATACTCTGAAGGGGGCCCTCCGAGTCAAGTCATTACATATATTTATTTCAAGTGCTACAAGTAAATAGAAGGCATCCTCATTACAAGCCCACACACCACAATTGATTTTCTGACACTATGTAGTGCCTATATACAATGAACTTACATTTCCAGTTTTCTTTTTTTTATGTAAGAGAGTCAATGGCTTGGGACAAGAGATTCATATATATATATATATATATATATATATATATATATATATATATATATATATATATATATATATATATATATATATATATATATATATATATATATATATATATATATATATATATATATATATATATATATATATATATATATATATATATATATATATATATATATATATATATATATATATATATATATATATAGTCCAAGGCATTGCACAACATAAGCACCCCCAAGGACAGGAAAAGCCGCACCGCCGTCTTCCTTGTTTCATCAGGACCCACAGGAGCACGCAGCACACCAGTAAATAAGGCTGCCCAATCTATACCGCCATAACCAGTCTCCTCCCCATCTCCCTGTGTGTCTGTAAGATTAATGGTGCACCCCCATGAATTGTAATGTACTGTACTTGTGTTGCATCGGTTTGTTATGTTGCTGTACTGAGCAGCGGTGTTTGTTTTTATGCACATCCACCACAACAAAAATTGCTTCTCTCCGGCCCACTACCCTCACTTTCTCCTCACTATCATTTGTTGCCCTACATGAAATTTTCTCCGCTTCACTTCACCTGTACAGTTTCCATTTATCGAGCACACACACACACACACACACACACACACACACACACACACACACACAGAGAGAGAGAGAGAGAGAGAGAGAGAGAGAGAGAGAGAGAGAGAGAGAGAGAGAGAGAGAGAGAGATACAAAGGAAAGAAAAAAACAACAACGTTAAAACACAGAAAATCACAACTTTGTTTTCCTTCTCTCCCTTCGCAAGACACAAAGCCAGCATATATGAGAGAGAGAGAGAGAGAGAGAGAGAGAGAGAGAGAGAGAGAGAGAGAGAGAGAGAGAGAGAGAGAGAGAATGATAGGCGTTTAACTCCTTGTTGTCTGCGTGCCTCGGCTAACTAATAGTGGAGCTGGTACAATCTACATGCGTCTGCTTGTGTGTTTGTGTTTGGGCAGCTGTCCGCCATGCACACTCTGCGCTACTGACGGCGAGCTGAATAAAGGAATTGATTGATTGATTGCGTTTTTCTCTTACAATAATAGATGAGAGAGAGAGAGAGAGAGAGAGAGAGAGAGAGAGAGAGAGAGAGAGAGAGAGAGAGAGAGTATTTGTTCAATAAATGTGTGTTCCGACCTAAAATGTGCAGAATGCCAGTATCTGCATGTCTATATATATCTATCTTTCTGTGCTGTTGTCTGTCTGTCTGACTATCTATTCATCTTTCTGTTTATCCATCTATCTAAATTAATGTCTGTATTTATTTATTTATTTATTCATTTGCTTATTTATGTACTATCTATGCACACACACACACACACACACACACACACACACACACACACACACACACACACACACACACACACACACACACACACACACACACACACACACACACACACACACACCGCGTAGTGTAGTGGTTAGCACGCTCGACTCACAATCGAGAGGGCCGGGTTCGAATCCTGGCGCGGCGAGGCAAATGGGCAAGCCTCTTAATGTGTAGCCCCTGTTCACCTAGTAGTAAATAGGTACGGGATGTAACTCGAGGGGTTGTGGCCTCGCTTTCCCGGTGTGTGGAGTGTGTTGTGGTCTCAGTCCCTACCCGAAGATCGGTCTATGAGCTCTGAGCTCGCTCCGTAATGGGGAAGACTGGCTGGGTGACCAGCAGGCGACCGAGGTGAATTACACACACACACACACACACACACACACACACACACACACACACTTGTCTATTTACTCATACCTGAACACACAAGTATACAAACACACATAGGCCAGATCCTCCACCACCTCCTTGGCAGTGGAGGGTCGGCACGCCAGGCGCGAAGGGATCGCAGGCCACCCGGCATCTGTGTGTGTGTGTGTGTGTGTGTGTGTGTGTGTGTGTGTGTGTGTGTGTGTGTGTGTGTGTGTGTGTGTGAATGTCTGTGTGAGCAGCTTAGCTCTGGCTGGCAGAAGAAGCCATCCCTATAGAAAGAAGGTTCAATAGTTTTCCATGTGAATATCTCTCCTGATATTTTCCACCAGCCTTCTCTTTCCGGTTTCCTATACAAAGTTTTCTTATCTCTAACAATCTCCTCATCTTATCCATGGTCTTCAAACATACATGTCTTACTTAAGGCATATGCGTTACCACCCTCTGTTTTTATGTGGGAGACACCTGGCTCACCCAACCCACTCCACTCCTTCAATCATCACTCATCGCCTATTACACATACCAGATCTCAGGCGGGCGGATTTTTTTTTCTCCATGGTCAGACTGCCATATTAGGCTCTCTGGAATCAGCTTGCTGTGTATCAATATTAATAATTCTATGACCGCTAAGTCCACAAAAGAATAATTAAATCCTCATTAAAGAAGAATACAATTAGATGGTTTATACACTTTATTGTAGACCTGAATTTGATTATGCATATCAGATGGAAGACTGCCAAAATCAGATGGGCTAGGCCGCTAGAGAGTGTATATTATATATATATATATATATATATATATATATATATATATATATATATATATATATATATATATATATATATATATATATATTTATTTATTTATTTATTTATGAGTCATGAGATGCATCCGGCATGGGCCGTGTTGAGGTTGGCGAGCAGCGAGCAGGAGGCAGCTGTCTGTCGCAGATCAGTATAATTGGAGTCGTGTAGCCGTCGATCCGGCATGAATCCTGAATTACCATCGAGACGCCAGGCAGGTGGCACAGATGTCCAAGGCCACATGCAGAAGCTCGTAGATAGAGAGTTACTATAACATGTTTGCAACCCTTATCCATAATAGCCAAATGCTGCTGGCTAGTGTTACAAAACCCGGGAGTAACAAACACCCGGTACGGGGAAGAAAGAGACAATACAGTGCTCTCGGATGTTCTTCAGCAACAGCCAAGGTCCTTCCCTATCTCCCGCTCGCCACATTCTTGTCAGTCATAATATCACAAGAATCCAATTTGTGAGGAGAGCAGAAGGGTAAAAATTGTCAGATTATTGTTGACGAGTTGTATAGAAATCATGACCACACCCAGGCTTGCCAGGCAATGTCTCCATGTGCCGGAAATGT
>NC_059303.1:12182859-12192859 GCF_017591435.1 Portunus trituberculatus | reverse complement strand
CAGAGACTGCAGCAGATCAAACAGTGAAGTGAAACATACACACACACATACACACAATTTATTTTCAATGTAGCAACTGCCATATCAGTGAATTGTTTATTATTACCATTATCATTATTACCATTATCATTATTATTATTATCATCATCGCTATTATTATTATTATCATAACACACACACACACACACACACACACACACACACACACACACACACACACACACAGTAGGAAAAATAAGTAACATTAAGATCAAGCTGCAAAACTGCATCGAAGAAGACAAACTATGCTAATTACGGACCGGAAGCCACCAACAATATAATTCAATGTTATTTTATGAGTTTTCTATTATATGCATAAAAACATAAACAAAACAAAAACTGTGTATACAAAAAAAAAAGTAGTACAGCTCTGCAAGAATAGAAAGAAGCGTTGTTATAGTGTTATCAATGCTTCAGTAAACTTGAAAATAATTTGTGCAACAGGTGTTTTGGGGCATCGCTCATAATATATTATAAAACAAATTATATAAACCCCGCGATCAAGAGCGAGATTTATCAGAGGAAAATTACAAGACAGCGAGGGGGTCGTGTCATGTGGTGTAAGGAGTATAAAAATAAAAGAACATTCTGATACCGTTGCATTACCACTCATACATTACGCGTTGCTGGTCATAAGTACCAAAAGCAAGACAAACCACAAAAAAAAAGGCGAAGTGTACATTTACATAAAAGAAGGAAGAACAAGTAAAATCCTTAAGCTGAAGAGAGGAACACACAACACAACATTGATTAAGAAATACTCGTATCTGTGCAAAGCGATACCACGGAGAGAACCAAATTGAGATGGATGGTTCTTGTCTGGTACTATTCAGCTTCCGGCACGAGGAAATGACTGAGAGCGGAGGAACAGAAAGATAACAAGTGTGGTGAGGAATAAATAGAATAATGAAGACAAGAAATATCCACGTAAAGTAAGTACAAAGAAAAAGAATTGTTACCAGAAGACAAAAAAAAAAAAAATAAATAAATATCAGAAGAGGAAGAGAAGAATACGAGAGAGAGAGAGAGAGAGAGAGAGAGAGAGAGAGAGAGAGAGAGAGAGAGAGAGAGAGAGAGAGAGAGAGAGAGAGAGAGAGAGAGAGAGAGAGAGAGAGAGAGATAAAAGGAAGTAGGAGAAGGAAAGATCAGTAGGGAAAAAGAAAAAAATAATTATAACCAGACAGAATATCGTATAACCACTAACAAAAAAATAAATTAATGTTACAGAAGACATGAGACACAAGAAAGAGGAAAAAAAAAACGAAGAATAAAAAAAAGAGAAAAAAGAAAAAAAATCGAATCGAGAGGTTAGGGAAACGAAAAATCCCCCCATCCTTTCACCTTAACTTTATAACAACTGTGCACTGATTTCTGTGGACGTAGAGGTTACATTCCAACCCTATACCACGCTCAGATAAACCTAACCGCGTGCACTGTAGCGTCCTGATGCCCACTAATAATACCGAACGAATCCCAAGCGGTACAGCGGCCTATTTACTGTTAATAGGGGCTAAAGGGGTAATTATATCTATGAGTGACGGGCGCTTCCTTTCCCTCCCTTCTTTCGCTTACTGATTCTCGCAAGTGTTAAGCCAAAATTAGTATGTTATATGGTAATGAGATGCTCGTGTGCCTCTCTTCCTCTTCCTTCCCTCTTTTTTCCTTCTATCCGCTGTCCTTGATCTTCTCTCTCCTTTATATAATTTTCTTCTTTCAATCTATCTTTCTTTTTACTGCGTCTATATTTTTTTTTGTCTTTCTTCTTTGGTGTAGTTCTTATGTTGTGTCTAATAATCATTGGAGAAATAAAGGAGTGATTGTTTTCTCTCTCTCTCTCTCTCTCACACACACACACACACACACACACACACACGCACAGGAAGAATAAGACCTTGCATTTAGAGGAGCTGCATTAATTAAATACACCAGCTGCTTTCGGCTGAAGGTCATCGATTGGTAAGACAAAAATCGTTGCATTATCAAACACGACTCTGCACTCAGTCCCTTCCTTGCGCCTGGTCCCTCCCCGTCCCGCCGCGCCTCCCCACTATCCCCACCACAACACACCACCAAGCCTCCTCCAACTCCACCCCGTCATATCTCCATCCCATCCCCACTACCACCCCCAACCCCCATCTCAAGTAGTATCTTTTGTTATTATAAACCTGCGCGCTGTAAAAGTCTACACTACCCGCTGCATTTAATTAGAGTATCGCAGGTGAGGCCTAGTTAAACAAATATATAATAAATTGAAACATATAAAAGAATCTGGTTCTCGTACACACACACACACACACACACACACACACACACACACACACACACGCGACTAGTTTTGGGTATGCAGTCGTGAGAAGATAGATAACTGGTGGATGAGTAAAGAGGATATCAATGTGGGAATGTGGAAAAGCTAGGTCTGGATGGATGGCTGCGTGGAGGAGCGGGTGAAGTGCTCGTTAGTTCCACCAGGGGAGAGGGAGTAAGTGGATGACGGTCCGGTGGGTGAGTCTTGCGATGGTTGTGTGCGGGTGTGGCGAGTGTGCGTGTGTGTGCGTGAGCGTCATGTGCTGAGCGGCAGGATAATTATTTTACAGCCCTAGTGACAATGCATTGCGAAGGATGTGTATGTTGGGGAGTGGGGGCGCAGACAGGGAGAGGGATGAAGGGAGGGAGGAAGGCTGAGTAAAGTTGGGGTGAGGGGAGGGGGCATGGCAGGCATCCTCTCATTAGCCCACTGCTGTAAAGTTTGTGGAAGCGGGTATAGGGACTGAGGCGAGGAGGAGAGAGGAGGAGGAAGGAGGAGAGAGGAGGAGAGAGGAGGGGAGGAGACATATCTGAAACGTGGGTAGTACGAGGATGCGTTTTTCCCCTAATAACCTCCCCCCCCTTTTTTCTCTCTCTCTCTCTCTCTCTCTCTCTCTCTCTCTCTCTCTCTCTTTTTCTTACTAGGGCAAGAACACATCAACCTACATTTATACTCTGCATTTTTTTCTTTCTTTTTTCATTTTTTTTAATATTTTTACTCTCCAGGTCTGGTTTATCAATCGCCACCGCACTAACCGAACGAAGCTGCTATACACTACAGGGCTGTCATGTTGCCGGCACTAATAGCCACAAGCACGTCCCTCTACCTCTTGTCCCTTAGCCTGGACCGTCAGCGGGTAACCTCTCTATGTACCGTAATTAAGACGCTCATAAAACAATCTTCTTAGATGTGGGAAGTGGTGGATGAAGCGACGAAGGTAACAGAAGGAGAAGCAAGACTACTTTATCTCTCTCTCTCTCTCTCTCTCTCTCTCTCTCTCTCTCTCTCTCTCTCTCTAATAGGTTAACCATGGTCCCAGCCTCATCACACACACACACACACACACACACACACACACACACACACACACACACACACACACACACACACACACACACACACACGAGGCTGCGGACAGGACGCAAAGGAATTCACTAGTCTGCCTTTTTTTACTTAGTGTATTGTGTAAGAAGGTATTACGGTCTGTTTTCAGCTACAGATCCCACTAGAAAAAGAATCACACACACACACACACACACACACACACACACACACTCTCTCTCTCTCTCTCTCTCTCTCTCTCTCTCTCTCTCCATTGACATTAGGAAGAGTGGTCGTGACTTCCACATTTCCATTTAGATAAGTAACAAAGTAAAAAAAGTAGTAAAGAAACTAAGTAAATGCGGAACAGGAGTGACCTGAGGAAACACTGGAGGTCACGACTGCAGGAGGATCACACGCACCACACATGACAAACACACGCACGCACACAACACGCTAAGAGCAACCAAGCACACATTTTCTCGAACGCAGAAGGATACAAATTACGAAGCGCATTTTTTTTCCCGACCTGTAAATGTGAAAAAAACAAGAAAATAAGATGAAACGATGAGAAAATAGAAAAGAATGAATACGTGTAACAATTTCATCTTTAAGAACACTTTATTTTTGGTGCCTCTGTTCATCTTTTTTTTTTTTCATATACATCTTTCTTTCTTCAGTCTGGAATACGAGATCAGGACATGCGGCTGTTTGGACACTAGCTAGATAAGTTTAAGAAAAATTGAGGAAGTGATGCAGACAGACGAGACTTGCACACACGGGAGACCGAGGATACAAAGACAGGAGCCTGATAAGAGTGCAAGGAAGAAACTCTAGTGGAATAAATAGAGGAGGAGACGTTAAGTAGAAGCCTAAAAATAAAAGTGTGGATGAAAGTCGAGAATTCCAGGTGAGGATATTTAATTGGAGGAAAACGTTTACTAATAAAAAAAAAAAAAAAGAAAGAAAGAGAAAAAAAATCCAGACTGAAAATATTAAAAGTATGAAATAAAATCAATATAAATGTAACAGAGGATACACGATAATGCGGTATCAGTAAGAAATGCTTCATAAAATGATAGAAAAGGTAATTACGTAATTAGCGAAGATGCAAAAAGAACGATTACGGCGTTATGGAAATTATGGAGGTCAATGACACACACACACACACACACACACACACACACACACACACACACACACACACACACACAGAGAGAGAGAGAGAGAGAGAGAGAGAGAGAGAGAGAGAGAGAGAGAGAGAGAGAGAGAGAGAGAGAGAGAGAGAGAGAGAATTGTGTTTTTACGTATCTGTATCTAAGATTCTCCTCCTCCTCCTCCTCCTCCTCCTCCTCCTCCTCTACTACTACTACTACTACTACTACTACTATTACTACTACTACTTGATCTGCCTTTCTGTCTGAAAACTTTACACGTATTACCTTCACCTTTCAAAGTCTCCACATGCACGCTCATCTCTGCGTAGTCCTGCCTCAAGACATCACAGCTGTGGATATAGTGTGTAGGTTATGGTGCGCTCTTTGTCTAGTTTTCTTTGTGACTAAATAATAAGAGACTAATCTAAACACTACTTGGCGCCTGATGTGAAGGGTTCAAGGTCTTTTTATGTCGTCCAACAGCCTCACAGAAAATAATTAGACAGATGGGAAGGTTTAAACACAAATTATACTGATGACACCTGCCGCCGCCGGGGATGGGAGGAAGGATAGATCCCGGGCTGAGTGGCAGGATGCTGATTAGATGATATAATACGATGGAACGATACTGACTTAATTAGGATAATCGTCAACTTATCGCCGGGATGGTGAGGAAAGGAAGCAGCTCTCTGCGGTTATGATTTGTCTTCGATGCAAAGAACATCATAACTGCACTTTAATAGTGGCAGGGTGCATTTACGTAGCTCACTGGTGAATATCTCTCTCCTTATTTGGATTGAATTCAAATTAAGCAGCTCAAATGCTGTACATCAACACACCTCCAACTACCCTGGATAATAAAAGGAATAAATGGACATACAAATAAATGAATATATAGAAAAAAAATAATATATGCAGCATTTCTCGCGTGGCCAGGTCTTAACACTGTCCCCGGAAGTTGTATGTAAATTGGAAGGACTTTTTTTTTTTTATGGATGACGTCAGCCGTTCAATCATCTACCAGGTAATAGCCCTACACCACACCTGGGCAGCGGCGCCACACGGGGGGCCGCACAGGTCTCTGAGACGGCAATATGTCTCTTGTTCGTGAAGTTTATGATGTGCTGAATATTGCTTTTGGAAGGTTCTTGTCAGAGGTGATATGTTAATTCTATTATAAGGATAGCAAACCCTCATTTGTAACGGGTGGCTTTCAGCAACTCCTCAAGATTGTGTTTTTGTGCATGATTGTCGATAAAAATTCTATTATTTTTTTCTTCCTGGTTTGCAGTGACATATTTATATAGATAAAAATAATAAAACAGAAAAAAATTGTGTTTAACTTTAAATATCTAATGAATTGTTCCTTTCGTGACGGCCATGGATCAACACACGTAAAACACTCGCCGTCAGTCTTAACCCCTTCAGTACTGGGACGCAATTTTACCTTGAGTTTTGGGTACGATTAGATAATATTATTCACATTATGAAGGGTCTATAGAGGTCAGAAAGTTAATAACCAGAGTCTTTACTATTCTAATCCCAACATATGTTTCTGAAGCGCTGCTGTATAATATCACCAGACTGTAACCAGAATGAATATGAAAACGCGTCCTGGTACTGTAGAGATTGATAGCGATGCTTTGGACAGACCTGCACCATAACACGATTAAGTGACGCTGGAGTGTTGTCAGGCAGACACAGGCCCACCACAATGTGGAGACGGACATGGTGCATCACTCCATCACTCCGCGGCGCACACGAGCACGATGGAACGGATACTAAGTGGAGTTAAATTGACTTGAATGCCTTGTCAACACATGAGCGGAAGCGCGACACGACACCTGCATTTATATCAGGTCGGAGATGATCCCCCCATTATTAACCTTTACTCCATTACGCGAGACGACGTTAATGATCAGGTGACAAAAAAATATTCCACGTACTTGTCAATTTTGCACGAAAATGACTGGCGTTGCTGTTAGCACGACGGAGTACTTATGTCGTTACATGATGATGATAAAGATAGCGGACATATGAGAGGCATTATCAGAGAGAAAAACAAGGAACCAGTAAAACAGGAAACTGTAAAAAAATATAAAAAGTACTTATACTATACCGAAAAAAACAGTCATGCATATTCATCATACTTAATATAATTTGCATGTCAATCTCTATCGCATTTCTCGACTTAAGAAGTATGATGGTGTAGCAATTTAAACAAAAAGCTTCATGTAATGTAATCTAGGAAGAGTTCATTACAAAAGAAGGAGATCGTTTGTTAGTACAAAAGCATAATAAGATAGAAAGCTTTTATGGCCTAAACTTGATGCAGATATTCGAAGGGGAACAATCTATTCAGTATTATGTAAAGATAATGTCTTCTAAATATCTGTTGGCAAACAATATCATGTCACCTGTCCATCTTTAATAATCTCTGTTCACTTACTTTTACCACTCATACTCTTATCTTTACACACACACACACACACACACACACACACACACACACACACACACGAAAAATATATACAACTGTAAGAAGAAATGGTGTGTGTAAAAAAAAATGTATAAATGAAAATACAATATAAAAGAACCACACACACACACACACACACACACACACACACACACACACACACACACACACACACACACACACCACTCAGTCTGGAATCTCGTAGCGGTCACTTCAGAAGCCGGTGGAGGAACGGTGGCCAGATGAGGCAGCTGAGATGGAGGAGGAGGAGGAGGAGGAGGAGGAGGAGGAGGAGGAGGAGGAGGAGGAGGAGGAGGAGGAGGAGTAGGAGGAGGAGGGAGGTCACTGGGGTAGGGACAGGCAGAGCTAGGGTAATGGGGGTGAAAACAAGTGGCTGTGGGGATGAACCTTGAGGACACGGGGACAGGGATGAAGGGGAGGCAGGGGAGGCAAGGGTGCAGGGTAGGGGTGGATACCTGTGAGGGATAGCAAGGATGAGGGACAGGAGTTCGTCTAAGAGTCTGGATAGTGGGCAGAGGGTGGATCATAAATAGAAGAAGATAGAGATGATACTAATAGGTAAGGAGTAACAAGACATTGAATTAAGATATACTAATAGTGAAAGACAGGCAAGATATGGATAGTTATAGTAGAGGAAGAGAAGTAGTCAGTGGGAGGAGAGAGTGATGCGTTGCTGGTGATTGAGGTGAGAATGGGAAGGCAGTGAGTGAGTGTTTGAAGTGTAGGTGTGGGTAGAACATAAGGGCAGTTACAGAAATGAGTAGTGAGCTGTTGGTTGTGAGCGTAAGAGGCAGTAAGTGGAGGCTGTGAGGTGAGTGGTGGCGAGCAGCAGAGGGTAAGGCCCGGCGCGCCACACCTCGTCTCACTGCCGGTATAAGAATCTTCGTCATTCAGGTCCAAAAAATCAGTACACCGATTGTCTATTAGACGCGGACGGCGGCGAGGACGACCAGCATTCTCGTGGCTATCTGGGGCGGATATATCGCTGACACACACACACACACACACACACACACACACACACACACACACACACACACACACACACACACACACATTATGGGGAAAAAAATGGCATACTGCAGATGAGTTAGAGATGACTTGATTGACTTATCTAGAATGTAATATTTCTGTTCCGTGTCTGTTTACCCGTTCAGTATCACAAAAATCAATCTGATTATCCATTATTTCGTCCTTGAACTGAACTGAGTTAATGACGCGAAGCTTTATGGAATGTCTTAGTCACGTTTTCATGTTACACGTCACATTACTTATCTATACACATAAACAAGTACGTCACATGCGCACAAACAGAGACCATGGCAATCAGATACACAACCGACGCTAAAATTAATCTATAAACAGTGAACGTTTCTGGTTTTTAAGTAAAGGTAACATTCACAGTCTTGGGTAAGTTCCCATGGCGGTGTAGGTCATGAATGAAGCATGACGCGCCACATGCCTTCCACTACCCACCAGCACCATGGAAACCAGCACACTCATGCACCTAAGATTTCCCGACAACTCATCGTTCCGCTTGGGATCCATAACTCTTGCTCGGGGCCGCGTCAGTATGTCATGAAAGCGCAGCAACAACACTTGTTCCCCCGCCAACACTATGACAGCCTCCTCCGACCTCGCCCAATCACATGGCTCGTCTTCCTGAGTTGTCCATCATCTGATTGGTTGATACACGCGTGCCTCAAATCTCCAATACATAAACAACTTGAAACAAATATTATATTGAAGAGTGCTTATAGGAGTCCACAACGTGTACACCTTCAAAGTATAATACTAATAGCATTAAAACGACACAATGGATGGCTATATATTGGTGTAACCCACGCCTGGGCCCCTGAACGAGCGTAACGTTCGCAACACCTGCTGGCCCGCCACTCTCCGCTGCCTCTCGCGGTAAGACCGCCTCATGTCATTACCTGTGTTCCTGCTGAAGCGGCCGCCTCCCCTCTGCCTTCCCCACTCCCACGCCGACCTTGGATATAAACCTTCCCTCACTGCGTGGGGTTTGGCGCGCTAAGGCGAGGCTGCCGCTGCCGAGGGGTGAAGGAAGCGTGTGTTCGAGGTATATCGCTGAGCAGTGCATGTGGACGGTGTGGCGAGTGTTGAGTGTGGTGGCTGGTGTGGGAAGGTGTGTGGTGCCAGTGTGAAGACGAGGAATGGTGTGTGTGCCTTGGGAATTAGTGAAACGAGTGCCAAACAAAGGAAAACCTCAAGGATTATCTACACGAGGTGCACCACAGCTTCCTCAGGTTAGTGACTTTTGATGCGAATCATAAAATGAAACTAACAATTCATAAATTCTGTTCACCAACTTATTATTCAATTCTGACAACTTTTAGATACCAGTACAATGTGAATCCAATTCCTTAATGGTACCAGAGATGTCAAGGATGTACCGGATCAAGGTGCACAGTCCGCAATGCCTGCGCCAACCATCACGTTGACAGATGACATGACTGCGTGACCGCTGCCGCTGCAAGCAAAGCAAGACTGACGGAAACGATAAAATAAGGAGTTTTATCAATGCACTTCCGTGGTGTTCATATTAACGAAGTGGAAACACCAATAAATGCGAGATAATTGAGCAATTGGTCAAGATAGCGCTGCGAAGTCAGATAAAATACGAATAATGAGGTGAATATGCTAATTCATCAAATGTCATTGTCTTACTTTTCAAAATTCACCAAATCTAGTCATTCGCTACAACAACATTCATATTATAGGATTGCACTTCAGTGTTGTGATAGTGGCGGCGGGAGTCGGTGATGGTTAATAGTGCTGTCCACTTGCCTGTGGCTAGGTTAGAATGATACGTGGTGGACTTAGCGGCTGTGCAATAGTCTGTGTCGCTGAGGCCCCGAGGCTGTGGTCCAGGTTACGGAGGTACGGTGTCTGGGCATCTCAAGGTGAGAAGTTGCATCACAACTTTAATGAACA
>NC_059303.1:12175359-12177859 GCF_017591435.1 Portunus trituberculatus | reverse complement strand
TCCTCCTATGTAAATCGGCGACAAGATTTCGAGAATAAACAAGGATTTCTACCTACCTGAAAACTCTTCTTTTCTCTACAAGATAAACTTACCTTGGTCCACATTAGGTGATGAAGTTCCCTTTGGCTTACACGAACACGCACATGCACACACACACACACACACACACACACACACACACACACACACACACACACACACACACACACACACACACACACACACACACACACACACACACACACACACACACACACACACACACACACACACACACACACACACACACACACACACACACACACACACACACACACACACACACAACTGAGCACCACCTAATCCACCCACCAACTGAAACCCATCCAACACTCCTCGCTCACCACACCCAAAAAGGACAATATATTGAAAAGAGGAAAACACAGCGAGGAGGATCCAGGAGAGCAAATTACCCCATTACAAGGTGGGAGCTTCCTGTTCGTGGCTAACACTAGATAACGAATGCCAATGAGTCCGCTTCCCGCGTCATAATCAGGGTGTCGTCTGGGTGACCGTCCCTGGGCTTCCTGCTTCCTTCTCGTAATGAGCAAAGCGACCTCCCAGCGGCGCCTTACATGCCCAAAGCAGCCTGTCTAGCTAGTTCCCACCAGAACAGGGCGAGCCTAAAAGTTAAACGGTACTAAACCGGATTTCCACTAAGATGTTTAGCCTGTGTGTGTGTGTGTGTGTGTGTGTGTGTGTGTGTGTGTGTGTGTGTGTGTGTGTGTGTGTGTGTGTGTGTGTGTGTGTGTGTGTGTGTGTGTGTGTGTGTGTCTTTTTACTGTTCCTGTCAAATAAATTTAGTTTTCCTATCTTCAGTAAATGCACGAATAAGAGAAAAAGAACAAAATCGAGGCAAATAATCAATAACTCTTTGAACAAAATGGAAAATCATGATACTAAGTAAATAAAGGCGACAATTGCCCATTATCATATTCCAATCATTCTTATTCACTGGAACTAGAACTGAAGCAAAAAAAAAAAAAAGAACAAAACAAAACAAAAAGAACAACCTCATCATTATCAATTATAATAAACCTCTTATGAAGTTTCTGTGCCTGATGCAATTCAACAATACAAATGAAAAAAAAAAATCAACACGCAGGTCACTCACTTGTTGTGTGGGCGGATAAGACAGATGCTTCCTAATGACGATATTCCAGTTAAGGTCTTAAGCACCGCCTCGCAAAAGTTATGCTTAGCAGCTGCTTATGTGCGAATTCACGTCTTTCATTAAGACGGAAACTCAGCGTCATGTGCAGAAACGTGTTAAAAGAAAAAAGAAAGTTTGTGATACTATATTACATTCCATGTCTGACCAAAACAGTAAGAGAGAGAGAGAGAGAGAGAGAGAGAGAGAGAGAGAGAGAGAGAGAGAGAGAGAGAGAGAGAGAGAGAGAGAGAGAGAGAGAGAGAGAGAGAGAGAGAGAGAGAGAGAGAGAGAGAGAGAGAGAGAGAGAGAGAGAGAGAATTTCCTAGCACTTCCGTATCACATCAAGAAGACAAAACAATTTGAAAATCAATGAAACGAAACCTTTTCCAAGACTGCGTGACAATTAATTCTAGCTGTCAATTCCCTGCATTAACTTGCTTTCCAAACCACGCCACGGGGAGCTGTGCTTGGCGGCGGCCTCTCCATCACACAGGGCGGGAGGGAGTGCTGGGCGTCTAGCACCATCGATCTCCATTTAAGACACGTGTCATCAAGGCAAATGGGAGTAGTGTTTACGGTGAGCGTGAGCGTTGTGCGTGTGTAGGTGAGCACGAAACCTGACCTAGCCTTGTGTGTGTGTGTGTGTGTGTGTGTGTGTGTGTGTGTGTGTGTGTGTGTGTGTGTGGTCACCTCATTTAATTCGTAGTAAAAATTTCCGGCTTGCGCGACAAACATCAATAACACTAACTTACCATACGAAGAGAAATGAGAGGGAAAAAAAAAAAAATAAATAAAAGCAATGGTAACACGAAGCAGCACATTCTGTAGAGCAACCTTCAAGGATTTACGTATGAGGAACTTTTTCGCTCACTTGGGAGACACGCCTCTTTCCTGTTTCCTGTCAAAGTATACGCAAATGAGTGAGGAGGCAAGAGTTAGATTTATGTATCGCAATAGTACATTAGACTTCTCTCGCTTGCACTCAATCACACAAGCAGTAAAGCAGGTTTGGGTGTGCGAGTCTTGATGACGCTATGCGCTTCAACACCTTGTCATATTTAAAGCGGATTTTTTGTGTCTTCTAAATGTGGCATTTCTTGTTTTCTTCCATTGTTCAGGCAGGTTTTCTTCTTATTAAACATAGTAAGAGTCTATCTTTTCTACCTTCTCTCCCTCTCTGATTCTCTTCTCTCTCTCTCTCTCTCTCTCTCTCTCTCTCTCTCTCTCTCTCGCACGGGTAATCAACACCAAACCTGTTCTTCCCGGAAACCTCGAGGTGGGAGGCTGCAATTATGCAGTTCAACGCCA
>NC_059303.1:12170359-12172859 GCF_017591435.1 Portunus trituberculatus | reverse complement strand
TGAGCATACACGTAAGTAAGAATTGCCACGTTTAATTCAGACTAATGCTAATGTCTATGCTAATGTGTTCATAATCATAGACCCAGGCCAGGGAAGCTACACGGAGCACACCGAAATAGAATCATGCTTCAGGTGTAACAAAAAACAAATTACCGTGATCATGCTACTAGAAGCTAACATCTGCAGGCGTTAATACAAGTTCTCGTAACTGTAAAAAGAAAAAAAAATAAATCGAGGATGTAAAACTGAGAGAACAACAAGACGGAAATGGTGGTTATTGCGACGTTATCTTTGTGAGGCGTTGCGGTGAAGCGCTAGTTGGAGGTGCAAAGTAATAGCTGTGCGATGTAATGCTTTTTTTTTTTTTACCTATAAGTGTGTTATTTTCATCTACCTTATTACGCATTGGACTGTCTGCTTTAGAGGCGAGGTTACTGATTTTGTGAGTATAAGTTGTTCCTTGAATGTTACTTGGTTAACATTAATGCTTATGTATTGCGCTGAGGACGAAGACGAGGATGTGAAATGTTTGCTAGGAGACTGAAAATAAAGTTAGTGGGATGGCATCACTATCTTAAACGACGAAGAACAAGAAACACAAAATACTAAAATTGCCTAATATAGAAGCGGTAATTAGCTACATTACGATACCGACCAGAATAAACACACGAGCATACAAGTCAGTCTCTCTCTCTCTCTCTCTCTCTCTCTCTCTCTCTCTCTCTCTCTCAGCAAAAATAATGTTTTCTTTGAACGACATTTCTAAAATTACTCTATAATTCAAGTGGTAAAAATGACACAGAATAAAACGACACATAATTATTGTATTGAGACTGATAACAATTTCCAGGTGAGATATTCCTAAAGGAGCGTCTACCAGCCCTGCTCTATACGGTGTGGGAGGAAATCCATGCTTTACTTCCCTCCCTCTCATGCACCCGCTTCCCAACACGCACCACCCCCACTCCCCCACCCCCATAGGAGTGAGGGTGACTGTCTCATATCAAGGAAGATTGCGATAAGTTATTTCCGATCTTTGTGGAACTACACATGGTATTAAAGTCACACGAAAAGCTGAACAAAATCAAAGAACAGTATGGAAAAATGATAAAAGTAAAGGTAAAAGTATTATTATTACAAATATATCAAGTCTGCATTCTCGCCTCCGCACGAAACATTCAGAAAAATAAAAGCAATAAAACTGATAAAAAGCTAGGAAATTATTATGTAAAATTTAACCCCCCCCCCTCTCTCTCTCTCTCTCTCTCTGCATGTACATTGAAGCAGAGGTGGTCTCATTCATCATTTTTCTTTGTTTCAATCAGATCATGAGAGACAGACATAAATACACAATGCAAATACACCAACTAAATAGCACACCATGATTATTGTGCAAAGAATACCAATTTTTAGTAACACTCCAATATTTCATGTGATTACAATACTTCAATTACTAAAACGAAGTCCGTAACACGCTTGGAAGTCTGCTTTAAAAGAAAAAAAAAATAATAAATGAAAAAAAAAAAAAAATGGAATGATTAAATGAAAACTTTTATAAATAATCCCATACCGTTATAGAAATTCGGGACAAACTTGATACATTGACTACGCACGCAAACACATAACAGTTACAATTTTGGCAACTTACGAGTATCAAGTGGAAATAGTATTCGTTAGCCAAGGCACAGGAATGAAAAGGATCTGATTGCCTCATTACTTCACTCACTTATATCCCTCTACTCCCAATTATTCGGTGCTGATGATAGGGCGATAAGACAACAGACCCTTATCACCATCTCTATCAGACAATAACAATAAAAAGAGGAGGGAAGGAGGGCTGCTTTTATACTAATCATCCCGATCCATTATCTCTGGGTTCTCGTTCTATCTACTCCGTAACTAAGGCTTTTATTTTTTTTTACTAGATTAGGTAACTATCTCAACTAACAACGTGTGTGTGTGTGTGTGTGTGTGTGTGTGTGTGTGTGTGTGTGTGTGTGTGTGTGTGTGTGTGTGTGTGTGTGTGTGTGTGTGTGTGTGTGTGTGTGTGTGTGTGTGTCCCATATTCACACGTACCCAGTATATACAACACAAACGCCCTTTACGTATACAGCTAATAAACGCAATGGAGTGGAAGAATATTTTGATTTATAGCTGAATAGATGATATAATATGAGACTTCATTCGTGTTCATTAATGACAGCTCCACACACACACAGAAGATAAGGTTATGAGAGAGAGAGAGAGAGAGAGAGAGAGAGAGAGAGAGAGAGAGAGAGAGAGAGAGAGAGAGAGAGAGAGAGAGAGAGAGAGAGAGAGAGAGAGAGAGAGAGAGAGAGAGAGAGAGAGAGAGAGAGAGAGAGAGAGAGAGAGAGAGAGAGAGAGAGAGAGAGAGAGAGAGAGAGAGAGAGAGAGAGAGAGAGAGAGAGAGAGAGAGAGAGAGAGAGAGAGAGAGAGAGAGAGAGAGAGAGAGAGAGAGAGAGAGAGAGAGAGAGAGAGT
>NC_059303.1:12157859-12165359 GCF_017591435.1 Portunus trituberculatus | reverse complement strand
AGATCTATGACTGAGGCTGAGACTTCTCACACACCACACGCCTCATCTTATTCGCCAAGGGAAGCACTAACTGCTCTCTTATCAGTGAAAACCTTTAGCAATTTGAGCGGATTACAAACATCAGCCTGCGAGTGAAAACTACCACTATGTAGGAGAGTAGCGGTGTGTGTGTGTGTGTGTGTGTGTGTGTGTGTGTGTGTGTGTGTGTGTGTGTGTGTGTGTGTGTGTGTGTGTGTGTGTGTGTGTGTGAGGAGGAAGGGAGGTAGGATAGGCAGGTGCGTGGGTGGATGGCCTGTATTTTTCGTCGCAGATTACGTATAAAAAAATGATATAGTGATTTAATCTCTTGCAGTCCTGACTCACGATAACATCACGGATTGCATTAAGCTGAAAGGTATTAACGATAAGAGCTGAACAATAAAGGAAGGAGAGGAAGGGACGGACACAGAATAGTAAGAAGGAAGTCAAGAGAGAAGGAAAAGAAGCGACAAGGTAAATGTGACTGAGAGAATAAAATAAAAGGAGGAGAAAGAGGAAGAAGACGATGAGGAATATAGAAGGAGGAGGAGGAGGAGGAGGAGGAGGAGGAGGAGGAGGAGGAGGAGGAGGAGGAGGAGGAGAAAGAGGATAAAGAAGAAAAATAAGCATAATACTTAGTCACTGCATAATTCACATCATAAATTCTTTTCTCGAAGACTACTAACGACAAACAAGGTGTCTTTTGTCTGGCTTCTGTGACAATAATCTAGTTAATCATACCTACACGTTTTACCGAGGTGATAAAAGAAAGATAAATTGCAGCTATGAGTATGCAATTAGGGCAAATAAATACGTCACGGTATACGATTTACACTTGAATAATAACTAATAGGGTGCAATTATGTTGAATCAGGAGCCAGTTATAACATATTGAAACTTTACATATCACTACTGGTCACTCTTTAGTATACTCAAGTCATGCTGCCTTCTTTCCTTTCCTTTTCCCTTCCTTCGTCCTGCCATCTGAAAAGGTTCGGTGACACTAATGGTGAAAATATTCATATCAAGAATGGTATTCACTCTCAGCAGGGTTCCTTCCTCTGTGTGTGTGTGTGTGTGTGTGTGTGTGTGTGAGCGGGAAGGTGTGTGCGTGTGTGTCTCTGACTTCTAATTCCGCAGCCAATGATATTTATTTTGTCAATGCACGCTCTAGCACACACACACACACACACACACACACACACACACACACACACACACACACACACACACACACTCACTACTTTAAGCATCAGATACAACAAGAACAATTAAACGACAACAATGAAAACCAGTAAACAATAATAAAAAAAAAAAATAAAAAACAATAACAAAAACGAAACCAGCCAGCAATTACTCTAAGCACACCTGTCTTACATCCCCATCGGAGTGCAGTGGCGCTGGCTGGTGGCGTGATGGCAAAGCGCAAAACCTTTCCACATGAATCACCTGGAGAACGATTCGCCACTTGATGCACGGCGACAACTTAAGTGGTTGGCTGGTACGGCGGTGCTTCACTCATTCCCCGGCGCCAGGTGGTGGTGGTGAGGACTTAGGACTTCATAGCAAATGCAGGAAAGTGCCGAATGGTGTTGATCAATTCATTTACATAAACTACTTCACCTCAAATAACTAAGTAATAAAACCTCGCAACACCCAAGGACATGTTCTGTCAAACGAGATAAAAGAAGTGTTAAACGAATCTTGATATCAGAAGAAATGAAGAGGAAGAAATAAGTATTAAATTGAATGTGTGTGTCTCTCTGTGTGTGTGTGTGTGTGTGTGTGTGTGTGTGTGTGTGTGTGTGTGTGTGTGTGTGTGTGTGTGTGTGAGAGAGAGAGAGAGAGAGAGAGAGAGAGAGAGAGAGAGAGAGAGAGAGAGAGAGAGAGAGAGAGAGAGAGAGAGAGAGAGAGAGAGAAAACAAAGAGAAAGAAAACAGGAAAAAAAAAAAACAAGGAAATCAAACTCAAACACAAACCGAAGTCATGAAAGCAGATAAAAGAGGCGCAAAGATGCATAGTAATAAGAATGAATGTATAAATAATAATAATAATAATAAAACGAGAAAGTCACATAGGGAGGAGAGGAAACGTCGGGACTCATGAGACAGATGTTGCATACTTGATAATTAGAGGAACAGGTTTATTTCCGGTGGTCCAGCTACACATCCAACTGTCAGGGAGGGAGGGAGGGAGAGAGGATGGGAGGGAGGGAGGGAGGGAGGGAGGAGGGAGAGGAAGAGAAGAAGTCATAGAGGTGTGTGGAGGGAAATGTTGGTGAAAGCAGGAAAACAGAGGGAAAGAGAAGACTAAAGTAGGAATGGTTGGAAATGATGCTAGGGATTAGAGAGAGAGAGAGAGAGAGAGAGAGAGAGAGAGAGAGAGAGAGAGAGAGAGAGAGAGAGAGAGAGAGAGAGAGAGAGAGAGAGAGAAGCAGACAGACACACAAACAACAAAAACGGAAGACCAAAACCAGACAGACATCCTCAGAAGCGGAACAAACAAAGTCGTAAATATCCCGCAGAACACAAACATAACAAATAAATGGAAGGAACGGAAACACAGTAATTAACAACCGAGATAGGATGAAAGATAAGAACCACAAGCATCAGGTACCAACGTCTCGCGGTAAAAAAAATAAGAAAAGAAAAAGGAAAGGATATACACACACGAGGAAAAAGATAAATAGAAATTAAGACTGAAAAATACACTGTGAAAAAAAAAAAAATTGTGCCATCAGATACATTAGAAACAAAATAATAATAATAATAAAAAAAAAAACAATTTCACGCCCCTCACTTTTCTATTTTAAATCCATCAATCACAAAACAAACACGTGACCGGGTCCAACCAATCACTTCATTATCAAATCCTCCCATGGAAATAAATTTAATTAATGTATCTATACCAGAATGATTAATGGGAGTGATTGGTGAAGAGGAAACGATGAGATGACTGATAGGAAAAGCTTTTGAGATCTTTGGGATATCAAATGCTGACCTATGGCGAGGCTGAAAGAGGAGGCAATGTGAATGTTGAGTTATAGCAGAAGAGGAGTTCAAGATCACGGTAGTCTGTACGTGGAGAGAGAGAGAGAGAGAGAGAGAGAGAGAGAGAGAGAGAGAGAGAGAGAGAGAGAGAGAGAGAGAGAGAGAGGGGTGTGTGTGTGTGTGTGTGTGTGTGTGTGTGTGTGTGTGTGTGTGTGTGTGTGTGTGTGTGTGTGTGTGTGTGTGTGTGTGTGTGTGTGTGGGTGTGGGTGGGTTGGTCGGAGGGCCGGTGACGTCTCTTCACACCTGGCCAGCGAGCCTCACTTGTGGCTGCTCATTAGCATTTCATTACCATGCAGACCATCACCGAGTAGCTTATTAAAACTATTTTGTTGAAATTTTTTTCACTCATTAATTTTATCATTTTCTATTTACACAGCTGAAGAGCAAAACAAGAAAGGAAAATCTCAAATGCTTAGCTTATGAGACCATTTTAAAGAACGAATAGTTTTCTTTTGCATTAGAGATTTATTCCACCGATGGCTGCAGTACTGTTTTGAAGGACAATGCGCACATCTTACACATATTGTTAGTGTTATTTCAATAGCAGTTAATTAATAAATGAGCTGTTATTTTGACAAAGAATCAGAATGCTTTCATTCAAAGATTTTCGTTTTTCTTTGACTTGAGAAAATATAAACATTTCTATACACCGTGAAGGTGAAGTAACGCTTTAAACTTTAATTATACTTTTCATACACAAAACTTACCAAATTACCAGATTAAACAAAAAAAGCTCCATAAGTTGCTATGCAGTAAAATGAATTTTAATCGTTATGGTTCAAGATATTGCATCTTACATGTTCTTCTACCATGTATACAATTCTTTAGCTTTGTGTGCATTCAGTAGCCAGCTAATTTAATATCGTTACTACATGGTTACCGTCGCCAAGTGGTAATAAAATGTACACGGAGGTAAAAGTTAATATATATAAAACGTAAGAGCACAGTAACAATCATACAGGTGTTACTAAATGCATATGTGAATACACATACATGCATATATGAATAAACGATCCTAAGGAAGAAATCTTGCACACCTGTGACGTAGTTCTTGTATCCACCAAAGCACATGTATGAACTAAAGCTGTTGCATGTAAGCACATAAAACATGCAATACTTACTTTAAGAATTAGAGCATAGGAGTGATAGATTAGTCCAATATGATCATGACCTAGGCGGGGATTCAGAGCCACAACCATCCAGCTGTGACAGGAGGACGCTAACTTTTACTCCAGCAAGCCGGTACGAGTGAAATAAATAAATAAAAAAAGGCATGTAGATAAATAGATATATAGATAGGTAGGTAGGTAGATAGGTAGGTAGGTAGGTAGGTAGGTAGGTGGGTGGGTAGGGGTAGGTAGGTAGGTGGGTGGGTGGGTAGGTAGGTAGGTAGGTAGGTAGGTAGGTAGGTAGGTAGGTAGGTAGGTAGGTAGGTAGGTAGGTAGGTAGATAGATAGATAGATAGATAGATAGATAGATAGATAGATAGATAGATAGATAGATAGATAGATAGATAGATAGATAGATAGATAGATAGATAGATGAGAGAGAGAGAGAGAGAGAGAGAGAGAGAGAGAGAGAGAGAGAGAGAGAGAGAGAGAGAGAGAGAGAGAGAGAGAGAGAGAGAGAGAGAGAGAGAGAGAGAGAGAGAGAGGAATAGCTAAATAAATGTAAACGTAAATACTAATATAAAATATGTAGCAAGTCGATGAATTAGTAATAAAAGAATAAATAAGAACTTTTCCATATGTATCGGAAGAGCGTTACGACCACAGGCTGTCCACTGATAAGAGGTTGGATTATTCAAAAGAAATATCCCCGTGAACACTGTTATTGAAATTCTAAATATATATTCCTTGTACATATAAAAAGATGATTACGATTTTAGTCATCATTTGTCATTTTCGTTATCGGTCAGTATCTTCAGTGGTAAACAAGGGTGATAGCGTCCACTCCCTAAAGAAACTCAGAGAAGAAAAATAATTTCAAGGGGAAAAGTACAAAACACCCTGCCGCTGTAACACACTAAGAGGAAAAGTACATAACACCCTGCCGTTGTAACACATTAAGAGGAAAAGTACATAACACCCTGCCGTTGTAACACACTAAGTTACAAATTTCCACACTTCATGCATTTACCTGCAGAAACCAATAACGAGGTGCTTTCTTTTATTTTTTCTATCCATAAGAACAAAACTCTCGCTGCACAGAGATGATGAGCGGTGGCCCGTCACTCCGCCTGTCTCGTGAGTGGGGCAGATACCGGGCACCTCCTAGATTATCCCTGGGAAGGAGCTAGGGACAGTATAATCTGTTCTCATTCAATAACCAAATTTCTCACCTCTGTTCAGGATGGAGGAGGTGTACAATTCATTACCTATTTGTATTTGCGTTACATGATTTTTTTAATGATTAAATGATTATCGTATCATGAAATAATAATAAAAAAAATCTCGAAGGAAATAACTGACACATTAAGACTAGTATAATGTTACCAATCCTAAGCCAATTCACTCTCAACAACACAGCTGGGCAGACATTCATTCTCTCTCTCTCTCTCTCTCTCTCTCTCTCTCTCTCTCTCTCTCTCTCTCTCTCTCTCTCTCTCACACACACACACACACACACACACACACACACACCGCGTAGTGTAGTGGTTAGCACGCTCGACTCACAATCGAGAGGCCGGGTTCGAATCCCGGTAAGCGGCGAGGCAAATGGGCAAGTCTCTTAATGTGTGGCCCCTGTTCGGGATGTAACTCGAGGGGTTGTGACCTCGTTTTCCCGGTGTGTGGAGTGTGTTATGTGGTCTCAGTCCTATCCGAAGATCGGTCTATGAGCTCTGAGCTCGCTCCGTAATGGGGAAGACTGGCTGGGTGACCAGCAGGCAACCGAGATGAATCACTCACACACACACACACACACACACACACACACACATATATTCCGTGGCATTAGTAGCTGTTCTCAAACAATTTGAACGAGTGCTCTTTTTTCCAAACCTATAAACATTTTATTCCGAAGCTCGTAGCCAAGCAGAACAATTGTTATAGCATTACCAAAACTTTCCATTTCCTTTCAAACTGGAGTACAGGTACACCTGACCCCTACAATCTCAGCTTTAGCAATGATCACGCCCAAGGAAGTATGCTTCACGGATGGCTGCGTTCCATTAATGCTTTGCTTTTAGATCGGGTGAGATAAAAAGATTTTTTTTTTTGTCTTCTCAGCTCCTCTCCTTGAAATGACTGTCTTCAGCCTCTTTCTCATCTCTGCAATGTTGCATATCTTGGTATATTTTACCGCTACTTTCACGCTGACAGCTATTCTGATCTTGCTGACTGCAGGCCTCACCTCCTCCACGGTTTCGGTGCCAAGGTCTTCCTTTTCTTATCCATATTCTGTCATCTTCTCTAATGCAAAAATTAACCAACATTCTGAATCATTCATCCCTTTCCCTGGTAAACTCTGGAATTTCCTGCCACCTTCTATATTTTCTCTATCGTATAACTTGAAGTCCTTCAAGAGGGAATCTACAAGACAATTGTCCTCCATTATTTGATTTTTGTGTTTGGAATTCTCTCTGAGATATGACATTAAGTGGATTTTTTTGTGCATTTTTTTGTTTCTCCTTAGCCAATGGCCTTATTAAATGAAGTACATAAATATATGAATAACTAATGATTAAATGAATAAATAGATGAGTGAATAAATAAATGAATAAATAAATGCATAAATAAATAAACATAATTAATACATTTCGATCACCTGTTAAAGCTTTCATAAATGAAATATACTAGGACAGTGAAATTTTAGTGTCCACCACTGTTCATAAATATGCAGCTTTTACATTTCCTTTCGTTGCTTCCGAATGGACATAACATTAAAATTGATGTGAATATATTTTGAAAGGTTAATAATAAACATCTGTCACTTCACAATCTTCTATATGATCACCAGTATGGCTTCCGTCAAGGGCGCGCTCTACTGGTGATCTTCTGGCGTTCCTTACTGAGTCTTAGTCATCCTCTTTTACAGATTTCGGTGAAACTTTTGCTGTAGCGTTAGACATATCAAAAGCTTTTGATAAAGTCTTGCACAAAACTGTGATTTCAAAACTGACCTCCTACGATTTGTATCCTTCTCTTTACAACTTTATCTCAAGTTTCCTTTCCAACCGTTCTATTGCAGCCGTGGTAGACGGCCACTGTTCTTTTCCTAAATCTATTGACAGTGGTGTTCCTCAGGGTTCTGTCCTGTCACCCACTCTCTTTCAGTTATTCATTAATGACCTTCTTAACCAAACTTCTTGACCTTTCCACTCCTACGCTGAAGATACCATCCTATATCTTTCCACGTCCTTTCAGAGACGACCAACTCTTCAGGAAGTCAACAAATTACGCAGGGACGCCACAGAACGCCTGACTTCTGA
>NC_059303.1:12142859-12147859 GCF_017591435.1 Portunus trituberculatus | reverse complement strand
AAAACCACCATCAACACTACATTCTTAAGGATAAATAGAAACTTAAAATATATATACCATAAAAAAACTCATAATATCAGTTAGACATAATGATGAAGGAAATAAGTAGTAGAGGAGACACTGTAAGGAATCAAGGAGCGGGAAAAATATATATGATTGAGAGCAGAGTACGAACAACAGCATATCCTGCACAGACTCTTCCCTCTTTCATTGCTGGGAATCACGAGGGTATAATATATAATCACACAAAAGAGGAGACCAAGAAAGCCAGCATTTTCCGCGCACACTCATCCCTGTTCTTGGTAAATATATATAACTTCCTAGACTGCAATACTCTGCAAGGCCTGCCTAAGTGACCATGAGAAACACCGCTCCCTGCACCCCCTCCCGCCCTGTCAACTATCTGAGCAGCATGATGGACGGCCGGCCACTCAGGAATGCTGCCCACCTGCCGCCTATCGCCGCCGACCGCCGCCTGCAACCCACCGGCCGAGCAATGTTGCGAGCCGTCGAGCCGGTCGGCGTTCG
This sequence comes from Portunus trituberculatus, assembly GCF_017591435.1. Taxonomy (NCBI): domain Eukaryota; kingdom Metazoa; phylum Arthropoda; class Malacostraca; order Decapoda; family Portunidae; genus Portunus; species Portunus trituberculatus. The sequence continues at coordinate 12,147,331 of NC_059303.1, read as the reverse complement.
GGTCCTCCCAGTAATGCAGTCTTAAGCAATTTATACATGAAGACACTGATGCGATTTTTACCTGCAGGAGAAATTAAAGTCCTGTCGTGGAGAAAATATCTGGAATGTATGTATGTATGTATGTATTTGTTGATTAGAAGACGGCATATTTTCTCGGCTAGCTTTCCTTACGAACATTCCATCAATAGGTTTTTTTTTTTTTTTCCCGAAAAATAATTATTCCAATAAAGAAAAAAATAAGTTAGCTCAGCTAAGGTTAGGTTAGACTGGGATAATATTTCGTGATGGGAATAATTTTAATATTAATATGGAAGGCATTTTCTGTATCATGTTTGGTTAGATGGAAATCACACCAAAGTTTGCTGCGTACAGGGAAGTTGAAACGTGGGTGTGCCAAAGTATTCATAACAATGCTTCTCAACCTTTTTCTGTACATTCCCCTTCTTGAATTCTCAACATTCGTGTGGACCCTCTTCATTTTTATCCAAAATCCTATCCCGCCAAAAAAAGTGGAATATATAATATGATATGATATATATATATATATATATATATATATATATATATATATATATATATATATATATATATATATATATTTATCTATCTATCTATCTATCTATCTATCTATCTATCTATCTATCTATCTATCTATCTATCTATCTATATATATATATATATATATATATATATATATATATATATATATATATATATATATATATATATATATATATATATATTGATGAGAGTTCGTGTTTGCTGTCACGTCCACACTGCAGATTCTTAACATTATTCAGAAATGTATAATTTGTAATAGCCCATCATGGTCCCCTTAAATTCTTGCCTCAGGGTGAGAACCACTGATCTTGAGGGTGACAAAGGAAAGAAAGGGAGAAAAGAACTTTGGTCGTAGCAGCGTGACCAAAGGAAGCGGGAGAGAGAAGTTTCATCTAGGAAGGAATAAAAGTTTGCGTCAAAGGTGTGTAAAAGTTTTATGTGTGACTTTAATTGCTGCGCTAATACCTTTAATATTACCCGGAAAGAATTGTTATCGTGGAATGGCAAGGAACAGCGGCGGAGAGAGCAAGGCGGAATGGGAAAGCATGAGAACAGAAAAAGACAAAGAAAAGAAGGGAACAAATACTGAGAAGTAACAAAAATAGAAGAGAGAGCACAAGAGTATGAGAAATGATGGCCACGTCTAGATGACAGTAACATGATTCTTCAAACTATTTTACGTCGTTTGCCTTCATTAGTATTCTTCAGTGTTTATTTTTAATTCTGTTTCTCGACATAGTCATTCCTTTCCTATGAAAAAAATAAATAAATAAAAAGAAATGTGAGTCATCATTAATAAAACATGTAGTAATACGCGCATGAAAAACAAGGCAAGACAAGACAAGAAAACTTATTAGAAAAAGTAAGAGAATAAAAACATGCAAGTTATGTTCCCGAGCCGTCAAGATTTCCGCTATTGGGACAGTCTGATTCTGAGGCAAATGACGGCGGAAACACTAAATAAGTGAGATCCAGTTAGCTAGTGTGAAATGTAAGGTCAATGCACTAACAAACTCTTGTGTTATTAAGCTAAAAAAGTAAATATTTCAGCGTATTACAGATATTGTAAACTGGTAAAAATTCAAGAGAAGTAATCTATTTGGACTGTATCTTCAAAACATTTCAGGATCTTGCCTTCACTATTATTACAAGCCCCTGATGGAAGCTTTCATTTTTTCCTTTACAATTTTAGCGATAATTCATGAAAATAAAATTGCATAAATGAAAAAAAAATATGTATGATATCGCAAATAATCGTCTTTGTGGCCTTTGAAAATATGAAGTTCTCAGCGGAGTCCTTAGTATTTCAGTTGGCTAAATGAGATCACAGGTGATGTGAGGGGAAGGTTTTACGCATCCTGATTCTCAGTTGGTTTCCAAGGATAAAGCAAAACTCAATGATTTTTGTAATGTTAGTCTGCCAGAAGTCAAAGGCCATTAACAGCAAATAGTTTTGAGGTAGATATGCACTAAACATAGCTTTTGGCTTTTGTAAATAAGATTAAACAACCTATAACATATAAAAAGACTAAAAAATAACTTACAAATGCATACCTCGTCTCTATGTCACTATGTCATGAGCCAGTATTTCAGCGACGTCACAAACAGATCCGAGTCGTTAGTTCCAAAGCCAGTACGGAGCGACACGAGAGAAAATCTACTTTAAAATATTCTGATATTTGCTCCTTATGTATTAGTTACGATGACTAAGATATTATAAGAAAGAAGTATCCGGACATCTGATCTTGATTAGCCAAATTAAGTGGAGTACCTTTTCCATTAAATTTTCGTGGCAGGGCTTTTCTTGGAGTTGTCACGAGATTTTATAGTTTTTAGCTTGTTTCTTTTACACGTAGAGAAAAAGTTGGTCTTTTTTATGTGTATTTTATGTGTATACCAACTCATTTCATATCACTGATATTTACTTATTATAATATTAACAACATTTACCGTTAAATTATATTTCATCTTATGGTACAAATACAAATATACCTTCACCCATTACGTAAAATATAAGACAAAGATTTATAGCATAATTAGCATCTCATATCCATTCATTTCTGGCCTCATCTTTCGTAATTCTTTCTTCTTTCTTTCTTTCTTTCTGTTTTCGTTCTCCTCTTACCCTCATTCCTTCCCTTCTCCGTTCATTCTCTGAATCTCTCTCTTCGATCCTCCGGCCGTAACAGATATTTATGACCACACACGCCATGAGTTGGTAGGATTCCTGTTATCTTGTTATGAGGCGCTATAAGTTCTTTCGCGTCCTACTTTTATGTATTCACGTTCCTTTCGCTTTGTTTCCTACGAGTAACAGAAGGAAACACAACCTTCCACTATAACGTCCACCGGAGTTTCAATGCGTTGGAAACAAGTATTAAAACGAACGCAGATTCTAAGCAGAGACCATCACTCAATGTCTTTTGGGATTTTTTACTTATAATTCATATTCAGTTCCATAAATATCAGTGGTAAATATTTCTGTCAACTGGCTTATAAACAACTTTCCATTTCTACTTCTCGTTGATAAAAGACTACATGCATTGACGATCAGGATAGAGTACCACACACACACACACACACACACACACACACACACACACACACACACACACACACACACAGACAGACACAGACACACACACACTTAATGAGTCTGTCTTTTGTATGCATTTATGTCCCCGTCAAACTTCTCCAGCATTAGCGCCGCATTTGTCCAGATGTCCGCAATGTTATCCTGTATGCAGCTGATGTACTTCCCGGCTCACTCTTCATACCTGATTGAACAACAACGGCAGAATGATAAGAAGGCGATAAGGGAGCGACATACCGAGTCAACTTTCCAAAATCGTCCACACGTTGCCTCACGAAGAAGCAATTGGAAGGAAGAGAACGAAGTCTAAATGAGGGAATAGGAACACTCACCAGGGTGCCACGAGGGAAGCTGGAAGGGAACCAATCATGTATCGCCCCCTCATGAGAGTTACAGCTGCTCTGCCAATCATCACGCGCCGCCGAATCTGAAAAGAAGCAACTCGTCTGTATGCTAATGACCAATGTCAACGCACCGCAGGCTACCAAGTGTGCATCTGCGTCTCTACCATTTTGGAGAGTAACAAACAGCGGCAGGAAACATAAGGTGGCATCATAATAGTAGTAGTAGTAGTGGCTAGCAGTCAAGAAATATAAAGTGCTGCATTATAAATATATTCTTTTACTTCCAAACGTTAAACGAAGAACTTGACACGAGAAAAAAAAAAAGTTACTAGGAGAGAAAGAATATTACGTATTGAGGTAAAACAAACATGCTGTAATTCATATGTTAATTAGAAAGAATTATTGAGAAGTACAGATCATTATCAACGAAATCGAGGAGATAACTATCCAGAAATTCATAAAACTCTACGGTCGTAAAGCATACAACATGAGAATATTATGAAAACTTCTAAAAATACGAAATATATACCTATTCTCTCTCTCTCTCTCTCTCTCTCTCTCTCTCTCTCTCTCTCTCTCTCTCTCTCTCTCTCTCTCTCTCTCTCTCTCTCTCTCTCTCTCTCTCTCTCTCTGGCACGAAATCACTTCATCAGTAACATACTATCATTCATACGTATTGACGGAATCTTTAGTATTAAAACTTAAGAACTCTACAATTACGCGGAATATTACGAGATATTATGACGTCACTGAGAACTGCCGAGACGATTACCTCCGATCTCCTAAACATTTATCTTTTACCCTGAAACATGTAAACCAATAATCATCACAATATCCGATTCCTCCATCCTTGATTACTTTCGAGATAATGCGATTCTACAACAGTGATTTGTGAAGTAGGACAGACTTATAAGAATCAAGACAACAAACTAACGAGAGAGAGAGAGAGAGAGAGAGAGAGAGAGAGAGAGAGA
>NC_059303.1:12132859-12137859 GCF_017591435.1 Portunus trituberculatus | reverse complement strand
ATATAAGCACTGGATTTATTGCAAGGTTCCCATCATTTCTAGCTGAACAGGCCTTATTAACTATTAATTTTATTTATAGCCTATAAAACTAATCCGATTTAAACTGAACATCGTTTATGAGAATAGGAAGGCAGCTGTATCTTATGGTGATGCAGAAAGGAAAATCTAAAAGGAAGTATTCTTGGTTTTTGATGGATGTGACATTCTAGCATACAGAATGATGATTTGATTAATATTTCATCAGACGATACTTGTATAATGTTTTGGGTAAAATCTTTAAAGCACATAATCATTAAACTACTATTGCTAATAACAGCAAATCTGTTGCTCCTTCTGCTGTTATTGTTGTTTTTGTTGCTGTTTTTTCTTTGTTGTTGTCGCAGTTGTTGTTGTTGTTGCTGTTGCTGTTGCTGTTGTTGTTGTTGTTATTAGTGTTGTTCCTATTAGTGTTGTTGTTGCTATTAGTGGTGGTGGTGGTGGTGGTGGTGGTGGTTATGCTGCTGCTGCTGCTGCTGCTGCTACTACTACTACTACTACTGCTACTACTACTACTACTACTACTACTACTACTACTACTACTACTAGTACTACTACTATGCAACTACTACTACTATTACTACTACTACTTTTACTACTTTTACTACTACTACTACTACTACTACTACTACTACTACTACTACTACTACTACTACTGCTGCTGCTGCTGCTGCTGCTGCTGCTGATGATGATGATGATGATGATGATGATGATGCTGTTACTGCTGCTTATGTTGGTGATACTACTACTACTGCTACTACTACTACTACTACTAGTAGTAGTAGTAGTAGTAGTAGTAGTAGTAGTAGTAGTAGTAGTAGTAGTAGTAGTAGTAGTAGTAGTAGTAGTGCTGCTGCTGCTGTTGTTACTGCTGCTAATGTTGCTGTTACTACTACTACTACTACAACAACTACTAACACAACTTCCCTCAATCTGATTGCCACGATAAAGAGGGTCTTATTAAATCTTTACTCCACAATCTAAACTATTTACCATTTCTTGCCGCTATCGCTCATCAACGACGAATTTGTCCTTGCACAGCTGCTATCGCTAACAGGACCTCTCCTCCACCGACCCTTCTCTTTCATTTTGTATGGAAGAAAACTGACAGCAAACTGGGCACTTTAGAACCATTACCTCACTGGTAACGACACAGTAAATGGCCTCTTTGTCCCTCCTTTTCTTTCATTTTCTCTGTTCTCCGAGACTTCCATCATTCCCTTCGTCTTAATCTCCTGGCGCCATCAGCCTCCCTCTCAGACTGGGAGATGGGACAGTGAGTACTTTGAGAAACGTGGCATCGACTGAATGTGTCTATGCGAAGGATTGAGGACCGACTCTATGAGCAGCTCAGTAGTGTAGGAGGCTGAAAATCTATAGGGTGCAGGCACAAGGCAGCAATAAGAAGGGGTCAAGTGGTCTTAATAGACGCTCCATTGGCTATCAAACCTGTATTATTGTATGTGTGTCCAGGCAGCCATTTTCGCGAAGCTCAGCGCGACAGGCTAAATATTGCTTTCTACACTAGGAATTTATGGTTCCTGAAAGGCGTCCCCCATCACTGAGCAAAACGAATGACAAGTGAAGGAGTTTAGACCCACTCACTTCTGAAGAAAGATATTTGCTAGACGTCTGGAAGGTTTGAAGTAGGCTTAGTGTATTCTGGCAGTCGTGTACACATCACATTACTTGTATGAATATGTGCCTGTGTTAATATTCATAATGATCATCTATTCAAGTTCAATACTTTCGATGTTTTTTTTTCTTTACAGCAACTTTTTTTAATGAAGCAGAGAGCAAATTAAAGGTTATTTTGTGTTTGCATTTTATAAAGCATATTTTATATCCACATTTCAACTTTTAATTGATCAGTAAAATCCTGTAGTCATTGCATATAAACACACAAAAAAATTGACACATTCACATATACGTACACTTACAAAATAAATTAATGAATAAATATAAATAAAAAAGTTTTTCAACTTCAGAACGGACAAGAAATATTTGGCTAGATGATCCTTCAAGTAAGAAATAATAGTAATTTTTCTTCAGTACCTAGTTATACTGAAGACACTAAATACTGCGTCAGCAGTTTTCTATTAGCCAGATGCCCATCTTAGAAATTATATTGTTTCTAGCGTAGCAAAGAATTCCTTTAAACCGTGATCTTACACTTTACATGCCTCCATTTTTCATAACTAACCAGCTCTTGGTAAGCCTGTAGCTACAGCAAGTCTTCATTAAGTAAAAGTGATGCAGCCGGAGTGTCAATTTCAAGTCCTGGATATAAGCAAATTTTGAAGAAAGAATAATTACATTTCTCGGTTGAAAGAAGCAAAGTACTACATATAGTACTTTTATCGCTAAAATCTTTATTTTTTTCTCTTTTTTACAGCAAATAACACCTTTAAAAAAGATTCCACTTAAGGAGAATTCCTGTGATATATTGACGTATTTCTTATCGATGCATGGCAGACCACACACATAAGTAAAAAGCAGCCCCTCTTCTACATCTCATGACAATTCGCCTAATTTCTACATTAACATAAAAACTGACATTTACACCGTCAAGGCATTCCTAGAGGGAATCTTTGCCCTGACCGAGACTTGCCGTAAAAAATAACACCGTCGCGACACAAAAGAGGCTGTGGGGTCTTTCTTAATGAGTTGTGGTCGCGTCCTGCTTATCGGGAGATGGTCATGATATGCTAATACGAGACACTAAATGTCAATTGGTGGGCTTTGGGGACACTTGGCAGGGGCAGCTTTCCCGCCGTGATAACTCTTAGCCGCGTCCATTCCGCGAGGCGGCCCTCCCTCTGAGGAAGATTGAAGAAGTAAAATTCCATAAGGCCATAAAAAAAAAAGAGCTTTGCATAAGCTGAAAAATTAACGATAAATTCATTCCCGAAGCGGCGGGACTCACGACACTAAGAGTTCAGCGTTATCCTCTTTTCTTAATAAAGCGATTTTTCCATCGATTTGCATTACATTGCTATGTCGTCCGCTAGAGCTCCATGCCACGTTAGCCAATAAGGCGGGGGCGAAGGGAAGAAGGAGGAGGAGCCTCCCATCAGCCAGCGTATAGGATGGCGAGCTGCGGCAGTTCGGGGGCGGGAGAAGTTTCGGCCACAGCTGAGCAAACATCTCCGGGGGAACAAGCTAACGAAGACTACCGATGATATGAATGATGAAATAAAGTTACGCCATTTTATCTCCCCATACACAGCGTCGCTTAGAATGGTTTTTCTTGGTGCTATTATGTTCAACTGCCGTAAAAACCTCGGTAATTACATTCCTTAACCCTTCAAGAATTTTGTCCTTTCCGTCTTTCACCAAGTCGCAGTTGAAAATTAAAAGTAAAAATAAAAATAAAACACATTATGAAAAGATGTTCACATTACAGACTCACTTTCCACAAAACTGCAGCGTCGACGTGGCAGATAGCGAGGCAACGGGGCCATATCGACCTTATCTGTGACTGCCAGAATTTGTGGCAGCGTCGGACATTTTGTTGTGAGCGGCGAGTTGAAGGTCGGTGGCGCCTGTTGTCTGCGGCGCGCCCTGTCCCTCCGCTCCCCGACGCTCACTGTTCCGCGCTACAACTCAGCCATACATTGGACTTTTGGAAAGGTGAGTAATAAATCAGCGTTCTCAAAGTGTTTCCGGACTTCAATTATCACGTAATAATGAAAACTAAAAAGAAAAAAAGCACATATATAAATGAATTTTTCAAGATGCGTTATCATAAACACGCAAAATCAACAAGGAACGAGGAAAATTTTATCCTCCATAGTAGCTACAGGTGCTCTACAGTGCATGACGCCTCTCTGCAAGTGTGGTATGCCTCGAGGTAACAAGTTCTGCAGCCTTCTCCATTCATTTTCAATGTGTTTTGATCTTTTCTTCAATCATAAGACCTCTGATCTGACCAGTTCCTCTCAAAACCTGGGAACTCGTATATTCGAAAATCAAAGAACATAAGTTCGACAAAAAAATATAAAAGACAACTGAATGTTATTTAATTGAGTAATTAACCATAACTGCGTGATTGATGTTTGTAGTGGAATTAATATTTATGAAACATCAAAAAGGCGGCACCAAACAACAGCGACCTAACCACATCAGCAGTTCCGATAAATGAACAGGAAGTTGTGTTATGTATCTTTTATTTTTCATCAGGCATTATCCATTAAAGTTTTGATTATAATTATTGCACTGTAATGATTAGCATATCTCGTCCACAGCTGGCTTATTCTTCTTTTCACGAAGCCCTTCAGGAAAAAAAATAATGGTTCACTCGTTGAAGAAAAGTACCTAATAAAAGCTGCCTCATATGTATATATGTATGTATGTGTGTGTTTACAACGCTACTGGACAATGTGTGATTGTGAGTGATTCTGTTCCATCACCACAGTAATACTGAGTGATGCATGAACTTCAGTGCCATGAAGGTCAATGGGGAAAGATACATAAGGCTGTCTGCTGAAGATCACAACCTCATCTTTTTTTTTATTCTAATGCATTAGTTCGAAATGATAACGAACAGTGAATGCACAAGTATAAGATTGACATTTGGTTATCTATAACCATAAAAAAAAATATTACAAAATGATTACAAACAATACTTTCATTCACTAGCATTTAAGAAGATGGTGCAACGAGTCTAATTTAAAACAACTACAAATTTATTTTCCCTAAGTCATATGAAAGACATAAGTATCTTCTTCCTCCCTGCCCCTACCTCTATAGAAATAGAAATTAAGCGGGTGTTTTTAATCTAAATTTTTTTTCTATCCTTGGTTGGTGCCCCCCCGAACAAACACACAAAAACACACACACACACACACACACACACACACACACACACACACACACACACACACACACACACACACACACACACACACACACACACATACACACACAAAAAAACACAGATATAACATACACATATAAAGTGA
>NC_059303.1:12070359-12127859 GCF_017591435.1 Portunus trituberculatus | reverse complement strand
TGTGAATGAATTTTTCGCAGTGATTTGTAAACAATTATCGTGATACAGATCGTCAAAAATTTTCCTTGCTAATGTATGTTCTTCATGTCATTTCTATTATTTTCTAATTATTTGAGACTTAAGGATAATTTTGTCGCAGTGATATGTAAAATACACTCAACCTGAAATTATTTATTCTATGTAGAAACACTTAACTGGTTGCTACTGACTTTACACTCTTATCCCAACCAAAATATTTACCATGTATACCGTGACGTATTATATAATCTTATACTTTTATATTTGACCGTAAAAAATAATGGAAAGCATGACAGAGTTTAAGTAGGAAAAACTCTGACGGCGAGAAGCAGATGGTGCATAGAGCTAGTGCCAAGGTTGAGGTTGCCTCGATGGTTCACCAAGAGACGAAGCCACATGAGAAATTTGGGAACGTGAAACAATATCAAGCGAGATAAGGCGAAGGGAGTGTGAAGGCAGCAAGGGGAGGAGAAAAGCCGGGTGTTGCGAGACAGACGGTGGAGGCTTTCTGGAGGAGGCTTGTGGAGTGTGGGCTGAGAGCGTCTCCATCCCATAAAAGTCTGGATCGTGGTGGAACAAATCTTGTTTTCCAGGCAGGGAGTCCGCGGCCCTCCCAGGTAACGAGATTAGTTCCAGAGGGGAAGTGAACCCCGGCAGGCAGGGAGCGTAGAGTTATGGCGGCTGCTGGCGCCTGGCCATCCAAACCCTTGGCCCCTTGGTAGTCAGTAGAGTGCTTTTTCTTTCACTTTTAAAGCCAAATTACATTACAAAGAGAACATGCACAAATATTTTCTTTGTTAATATCAAGCCATGTTACAAATTTTGTTGACCAGAAACTGTTCTCAATCACTTTCTTTGTCTAAAGAAGAAAAGCCTGAGGTGTCCAGGCCCGTTAGCGCCATCTTAACAAGGCAAGCTTGGCACAGTGCCACTCCCTCGTAACTCTCACGGGCCGAGGTTTACGAGCGGCACCAGGAGAGCTCTGATATTGGCATCCACTGGAGAGGTACCCGCTCCTTCAATTTGTCGAGATTGTGATTCCCTTGGTATTAATTTCTATCTTCCTCGCAGCGAGAAACGCCGATCAGATGAGATGCATCGTGGGATATAAAAAGAGAAGCCCGTGCCAAGAGTAATCAGTAATTTCAAAGGTTTCATTCTAATTAGGCATCACAGCATTCTTACTATATAGATTGTAAATAAATGAAGAATTGTAGGATGTGAGTTCTGTCTTAATACTACGAGTATATACAATCGATGGAAATGGAACACTTTATCTCCCTTTATTATTCATATAATGAGAATATTTACATTTTAGACAATCGGGAATTGTATGAATTAGGGGGTTGCATAAGTGCAGTCTAGCTATTCTCGTAATAAATGACATAAATGAAATACTCCGCGAATAAATAAGTTGTGCTCTCCAGAATAACTTTTCCATGCATTCTGTTGGAGGACGTGCTATAAATTTTTATATTTCGGGTCCCTCCTGTTTCTCTGTCTGTTTGTCTGTCTGTCTGTCTGTCTGTCTGTCTGTCTGTCTCTCTCTCTCTCTCTCTCTCTCTCTCTCTCTCTCTCTCTCTCTCTCTCTCTCTCTCTCTCTCTCTCTCTCTCTCTCTCTCTCTCTCTCTCTCTCTCTCTCTCTCTCTCTCTCTCTCTCTCTCTCTCTCTCTCTCTCTCTCTCTCTCTCTCTCTCTCTCTCTCTCTCTCTCTCTCTCTCTCAAGGATCTGCAGAGCATTTAATGTCAAAAGTTTCTCCCAAAAGGCTCTTGAGATGCGTCTATAACCTGGTCTTTGATGGCAGGGAGGGGAAAGCCCCATAGAAAAGACCCAGCATAACCCCAATTTAGCATGAAGAAAGATTATCCCTAATACAGAAGAGAAAATATACGGCAGAACACAAATGGCCTTTTATTTACAAGTTCTAAATTGTGGTTTCGTGACCTGAGTTGTGTTAAATAGTTGATGAGTTAAAGAATATCATCTTTCGAGATTAAGCTTCATGACTGCAGCTTTCATCCTCAGCCAACCATTTACACATAGTCGCAAGCTTCACATCAAGATCCTCTAATATATCTGGGGACACCTTTTATGTTTTCTTTTATGACTTAGAGTACTTAACGCTTTCTCATACCTTATCTTTCTTTATCTGACTCCATTGTACCTTCACACACATTCCTGCTATGCATCTTAACTTCCTGCCTCTTCCCTCCCGCAGGAAACATCTATTCTTATTCATGTCACTGTGGAAGAAGGAAGAGAAGTTATTCAATATTTCCTTAAGATTTTTTTTCTCCTGTATTATATTTTGCCTCTGACAGATTCTATAAACTCTCTGGCAGTAATAATAACACTGCAAGAGTTTTTGTATTTTCCATCTAACTCTCATTCTGGACAGTGCATGTGGTTAAACTTAGCCCTCAGAGACTACAGGATTGGCAATGGGTAGCGAGAGGAAACAGCTACTGAAACTGATATGGATGAAGTGAGGCAGGTATAACGTGCAGGATGACGTTTTGCTCTTACTAATTGTTATGTTATTTTTTCCACAAGCTATATTTCTTATTATCAAAAATAAATACGCTGACTTTTTTTTTCATGTAGTCTCTCTCTCTCTCTCTCTCTCTCTCTCTCTCTCTCTCTCTCTCTCTCTCTCTCTCTCTCTCTCTCTCTCTCTCTCTCTCTCTCTCTCTCTCTCTCTCTCTCTCTCTCTCTCTCTCTCTCTCTCTCTCTCTCTCTCTGTGTGTGTGTGTGTGTGTGTGTGTGTGTGTGTGTGTGTGTGTGTGTGTGTGTGTGTGTGTGTGTGTGTGTGTGTTGGGGGCGGGCAGTATGTGTGCGGTGTGTACAAGCCCATAAAGATAGAGTGAAAGAACAACACACTGCTTTATCAAGATTGTCAAGGAGTAGTTTTAGTCTACGGAATGACCTAACGTAAAAATGAGTAGAGACTGCTCATCAGAAATTATAATGGTAATTTTTCCCTTTTATTAGTTTACACTTACCAATAAGCTTAAAAGGCACATACTTATTTCTAACATACATATATTTCATGACTAAGGGTAAGGTTGTCAGTAGTAATGCAGGTCTCAAAAAGGTTTCAATAAATATAAATCACATAACCATCGTTCATCCTTCTGTAGAGTAAGCATTCAGAGATTAATCAAGATAATTGAATGAAATTTTAATATTTCTTTGGAAACATATATACGTAAAGTCCATTTCAGTTCTTTTCTTCTTAATATACCAGTGTTTCACCTTTGTAGAGAATGTGTATATATATAAAAAGTGGGATGGGTCTTTTTAAAGGACCTTTTCAGCAGAAAAGTCTCCGTGTTCATTAAATCAACAGGAACAACTCGTATCGTTTCATTAGGAGTATTTGAAAAACTTAACAAGCTCGATCCATGAGAGAGAGAGAGAGAGAGAGAGAGAGAGAGAGAGAGAGAGAGAGAGAGAGAGAGAGAGAGAGAGAGAGAGAGAGAGAGAGAGAGAGAGAGAGAGAGAGAGAGAGAGAGAGAGAGAGAGAGAGAGAGAGAGAGAGAGAGAGAGAGAGAGAGAGAGAGAGAGAGAGAGAGAGAGAGAGAGAGAGAGAGAGAGAGAATAATTGAAAACAAAAATAAGAAAAAAATAAATGGAGAAGAAAAAAAGCTAGTTCAAAAGAGACAGAGAGTCTAGAGTTGCAGGGGTAAGGGAGAACACCAGCCAGGCCGCCCCTAATAAAGGCGTGAGGCTGGAGGCAGCTATCGACCCGTCAGTGGCCCCTCCCTCCTCCCACTTCCTCGCCACCCCAAGAGCTGGCCTCCTCCAGACCCGTGTACCTTGTGCCACCCCAGCTGCCGCGAGAAGCCAGGCCGTCATTCTTTACACAACAAAACATATACAATGAAATTAAATTGAATGAGTGAGATATCTTTCAGGCTGAGTCAATAGGGAATATTAAAATAATTCTTCGACGTCAGCTTATTAACCGGTGTTTATATAGGGTCAGTGTTTTCGAAGAGCTGTTCCCACTTGCTTCCGTCACCTACCACGTTGATATTCAGTCCCTTTTTCTTTCATGTCGGCTTGTATGGAATTCTCCTATCTGATTTTGGGTATTCCTATTTTCCTCCTTCCTTGTACTTCCATATCCAGGACTCTCCTCTCGCCATTTACTCCATCCCTCCTCATTACATGCCCATGCCACCGAAGTCTTGCTCCCTGTGTTTTCTTTGATATTTCTCCACTGATTCTGTCTTTCCTCGTCACACTAACCATCCAACGCAGCATCCTCATTTTTTTCTGCTTCCATCCTCTTTTCATCAACTTTCTTGGCAGATAATACCTCTGCTTCATATGTCATCACAGCTTTCCCTTTTATTTCACTGTCTTTTTCGTATCACACAATACTGCTGATACATCTCTCTAGATCCTGCATCAAGCTTGTATTCTTTTAGAGAGAGAGAGAGAGAGAGAGAGAGAGAGAGAGAGAGAGAGAGAGAGAGAGAGAGAGAGAGAGAGAGAGAGAGAGAGAGAGAGAGAGAGAGAGAGAGAGAGAGAGAGAGAGAGAGAGAGAGAGAGAGAGAGAGAGAGAGAGAGAGAGAGAGAGAGAGAGAGAGAGAGAGAGATGTAAAGTTATATGTAATTGATATTTTATATTGTTCAACACGAATGTTAATGGTATTCCACTAACAGAAGCTACAGACGATAAAACTGAAAAATGTGAAATTCTATCTTTAACTTCATAAAACAGTTAAACCTAACTTATTGTTGAAATCAGCTGTTAAAGATTACATTAAGATCTTGAATAAAGGTAACTCTAAATCATTCATACCCATACCTCTCTCTGGTAAACTCTGGAACTCCCTACCTGCTTCTGCATTTCCATCTTTCTACCACATGACTTCTTTTAAGCCCTTCAGTATACCAGGGAGCATTTTCATATTCATTCTGGTTACTATTTAGCGATTTTATAACGCTTCAGAAACTTATGTGAGGATTAAAATAGTAAAGACTGTGGCCATTAATTTTTTGACCTCCATAGACCCTTCCTAATATGGTGGTACAGTGGAACCATGCGTGCTTTGGGATCCTAGAGGTCTCCAAGCGCACGGGTTCGAATCCTGTCCACGGTCTGAGTGTAGGTTGGGCTTCCTCACTCGGGGCAACGGTTTCCTAGCGGGTGGGCTTTAAGATAGGAGGTACCCTAAAAAGTATCCCCTTTAGCCCATAAATTCCCGTGAAAAGCCCACATGGTATAAAAAAAATAAATAAATAAAATAAAAATAAAATCGTCTAATCATACCCAAAACTCATGGTAAAAATGCGTCCCAGTACTGATTGGATTAAGAGGAAGGTTTCAAGACATTGGTCCCTTTTTTCGGCTGAATCCTGACCTGTAAGGGGATTGGCAATTAAGTGGGCCTTTTTGTTTTATTTATTGTTGCCCTTGGCCAGTATTCTTTCTTACATAAGAAAAAAGTCGTCAGCTCCTCGGCTTAAAATGGAAAGGGCCAGGTGTTCGAGTTTTGGGAGCGGCGAGGCAGTGGGATTTGTTCACCAGCATCAAGCTGAAATGGGTGTAAACCTAAGGGTTGTGGTCTCTCTCCTGGAATGTTGTTACCCAAACTTCTTTCACTATGTGCTTTGAGCTGTCCCCGTAAGGCAGAACGTAACTGAGTGTCAGAAGTCCAGCAAGCGACCGTGTGTTAATTACAAGCATATATTAGGGGAAGTGGTGCATCGGAGATCCGCCAGATTTATGTTTGGATATCTTTAATTATTTTCAGTTATTTAGGTATATTTCATCTAACCTCTCAGGTAAGGAGGAAATATATCACCACTGTGGGAGCAACGGTCATGAAGTAAGAAAGAGAGAATGACAGAGCAATGTTGGGAAAAGACAGCAGGCAGCGGCTGGAAGGTGCGCTCTCTAGGCCCCGAAGTTTACTTCTCGCAAAAGTCTTCGATCGTGTCCAGTCTGAGAAATCCGAGCGTATGATTGATGAACCTAACTAAAAAGTAGCATCACTGTTTGGCACATCGCCCTCTAGTCTCTTATTGAACATATTTTTCATCACACACGAGTCGCGCAACTGCACAAAAGGTTTTGGCAGCGGCGGAAAGCTGTGGGATGTCGGCGAGCGTGCGTCCCGTCCCGATGTTAGTCGCCGCCGACGCAGTGTTTATATCATAATTTAATTTTCGGACGCTTAAACACATGTGTGTGTAAAGTGAAGATCAAGATAAAATAAATTTAATTATCATATGAATTGATACAAATAAAAAGTCTTTTAACCTGTGAATTGAACTTTTGAACGTAACGCTAATTGTACTACCGAATGGCATAAAATCAATATAATGGTGAGTTATCAGTGTTTAAAGGTCAAATATATTTGCAAGAATAGCTTGTTAAATTTTATACAATCTTTAGACTCTACTCTTTAAACCAAAGGAATATTTTTCCACTTCAGAATAAATATAATAGAGAATACACATTTACTTAGAGGTTTCCCATCTATCAACTTTTATCAGCGGGAATTACATTACCAAACTCTACAAGGATGAAAATTTAATATTTTACATTATTTATGAGCCATCCCTTCCATGCCATGTAACACAAGCCAGGAAAAAAAGCTTATGAATATCAATATATAAGTTTAGGGCAAGGAACGGAGGTGAAGAAAAAGATAATGAACACACCACATTAATTACAGGATAAATTACATGTAATAAAGTAATATACAGGCAATCAACGACATGAGAAACAAAACCACTGGCGTTGAAGTGACTACTGCAGTATCAATCTATAAACTTCACGTTCACAGAAAAAAATATATATATATATATATATATATATATATATATATATATATATATATATATATATATATATATATATATATATATATATATATATATATATATATATATATATATATATATATATATATATACACACACACACACACACACACACACACACACACACACACACACACACACACACACACACACATTCTCTATGTTTACTATTGAAAACCATTTAATATTTTTCCAAGCTATATCCTGCTATAGGTTCACAAATCGTCTTGTTATTGATTAAAAGTGCTAGGTAAATATTGAGAGAGAGAGAGAGAGAGAGAGAGAGAGAGAGAGAGAGAGAGAGAGAGAGAGAGAGAGAGAGAGAGAGAGAGAGACACACTGTTGCTATGAACTGACAGATAAGTATGCGAGTAAGGGGAGTTGGGAGTGAGGGGGATTTTGGGGGGGTAATTGGGGGTGAGGGCGGGACTTAGTACAGGATGGAAGGAAAGGAAAGGGAGGGAGAGAGAATCCGTCTCTCTGATTGGTTGAACAATATACAGGAAGGGAGGGCGAGGGAGGGATTCTGGGGGTTCATGGGGGTTTCTGGGGGTGAGTGGGTGGGTAAGTTGGGGGTAAAGCAGGAATGAGAGAAAACGTGGGATAAAAACATGGTAAGGTAGACAAATCTAAATTGGAAGAATATGTAGAGAGAGAGAGAGAGAGAGAGAGAGAGAGAGAGAGAGAGAGAGAGAGAGAGAGAGAGAGAGAGAGAGAGAGATACACTTGACAAACTTAAATATATAAAAGAAGAAAAGAGAGCGAGAAGAAAAGACACAGATCCAGAAATAATTATAAACTTCTACAATCCCACTCAGCAAATGTTCACCTACATTGTCTCGCTGAGCCTCATGCAGATAAGAAGCTTCATATTTACCACCCTGTTCGCGTCTACAAGGTAAGTCTGTTATCAAGTATGAAAGAACACGTCACAAAAATAAGAGGTTAACTAAATTGTTTTTTCAAGATACGCATGGAAATCTCTTCTCTTAAAATACAGTTAATTATCAAGTTATTTCATCGAGTTATTCAGTCACCTAGCACGTTAGTATATGGTCATTCTAAGGTATAATAATGTTTCCTGTTTGCCATATAAGACACTCGTTAGACCGTCAGAGCAGGTGTGTCCCTTATCAGCAAAGTCTCTGGGGTTTGAAGCTGAACACAAACACACACTTAACAACACGAAATAATTCAGTCACAGTATTATCTTCCTACAGTGTTCCTCCCTCAACTCAGACTCAGGAATTTGCTTTACCATAATGAGGCAGTTAGGGAAAGCTTTACAGATAAGCAGCGGATATTAATTGTCGAAAATGGTTGACTGTGAAAGGATGTTTGTCCTCCATAAGCAAGGGCGTCATTCTACTCTTGTACCCCTTAGCGTCTCCAGCTTCTAAACCCTTTCAATACTGGGATACATTTTTACCTTGAGATTTATTTACGATTAGACCATTTTATTTACATTAGGAAGGGTCTATGGAGGTCAGAAGATTAATGGACACAGTCTTCACTATTCTAACCCCTTACACAAGTTTATGAAGCTGTTTAAAATCAGCAAATAGTAACCAGAATGAATATAAAAACTCAAGGGGTCAAAAGTACAAAATTCTTAACAGACTGGGATTCACAGGAAATAGTGAATCAAGAAACAAGGAAATTAACATAAGTGAGTAACACGCAGCAAATTATTTTCTTCAGTATAAAGGAAATTTTAGATAAGGACATGTAAAGGAAAAAAGTAATAATAACTATTTTTCACAACATATTAATTCCTTAAAAAAAAAAGAAAATCAATTGAGTGAGATAAGTTTTCCAGTGTGTGTGTGTGTGTGTGTGTGTGTGTGTGTGTGTGTGTGTGTGTGTGTGTGTGTGTGTGTGTGTGTGTGTGTGTGTGTGTGTGTGTGTGTGTGTGTGTGTGTGTGTGTGTGTGTGTGTGTGTGTGTGTGTGTGTGTGGTGTCGGTAAAATGGATAATCCTGCTGAAAAAGTTAATCGCGCAGCCACAGCCAAGTAGTAGAACCATCTAGACTAAACGTGACTCCAGATCCGATGTCATTATTATTATTTATTTATTTATTTATTTTTCTTTTTTTTTTTACGGTGATATGATGGAAAAAAAAAATATTGAGAATTCTGAACTTGTTGAACACACTGAACGTTTCCATTAACTAATAACAAACACCACCATGGAACTCCGCAGTCAGATTATTTTCAGCCACTACCATCCCTCTGCCATCCTTGCCGCCGCCCGCACTTACCGGCGGCGGAGGCGAGACTTATGAAGAAAACAAGACACCCGCCGCTGGTGAAACTCAAGAGACATGCTGTGAAAATTATACGAGAAAGTTAGAATGAAAGGATGCAGTACAAACAATGGCTACATTTTTTTTTTACTTTTTAGATTTTTGTATAAAGAAAATGTAATCAATGACAATTCACGATATAGCAATAGTAGCATCAATAGTAGTGGTCGTGAGAGAGAGAGAGAGAGAGAGAGAGAGAGAGAGAGAGAGAGAGAGAGAGAGAGAGAGAGAGAGAGAGAGAGAGAGAGAGAGAGAGAGAGAGAGAGAGAGAGAGAGAGAGAGAGAGAGAGAGAGAGAGAGAGAGAGAGAGAGAGAGAGAGAGAGAGAGAGAGAGAGAGAGAGAGAGAGAGAGAGAGAGAGAGAGAGAGAGAGAGAGAGAGAGAGAGAGAGAGAGAGAGAGAGAGAGTACATATAACAGACAGAAGACCAGCAATTATAAGCAAATACCTTGGACTCGTTACTTACACCAGGACTATAATTTGCAGCTTACACCAGGACTATAATTTGCAGCAGACACGAGATAATTTGAGGGAGTCTGGACGGAGAGTTGTGTCGCAGCCAGTACTTTTGCAGGGGAGGACGATGCTCATCCCGAAATTTCTAACAATTATGCATTTAAGCTTAATGAGAAACACGGCGGGCTGGAGTACTTTCATATGTAATTTCTTTGAAGAAAAAAAAAAAAAATACGGTTTGCCACAGAATTCCCTAAGCTGCAACTGTGTGTGTGTTTGTGTGTGTATGTGTGTGTGTGTGTCACACACACACACACACACACACACACACACACACACACACACACACACACACACACACACACACACACACACACACACACACACACACACACACACACACACACACACACACACACACACATACATATATATATATATATATATATATATATATATATATATATATATATATATATATATATATATATATATATATATATATATATATATATATATATATATATATATATATATATATGTGTGTGTGTATGGCTAAATGATCTGTGACTATCTGTTACATGAACAGAACCTATTTGTAGTCTGAAATAAACATTGCAAATTCTTTTACAATGAAGTACATTATCACTGTGATTTATACATTAGTGCACCTAAGTTTACATCAGGATCTTTGTTTTGGACTCTGAACGGTTGCCTTCCTAGACGGCGTCGCTGTGCACAGAGCGCTGCCCGGCCCGGCGGGATGTGTCTTCCGTGTCAGTGTTAAGCCTAATGCTATTTTTTGCATAGTGGCCTGGAGCTTCACATGTTTAACAAGTACATGTACACAAATACATTTCTATATTTTGTGAGTACAATCATATGCGTGACGAGCAGCGAAGGGTATGATGGCTGAAAAATGCTCATTGTCACCTGCGACTGTACTGGCGGTGGTCATGGCGGGGAGTCGAAGGTGTCATCGATCAGACCTGCAATTTTTTTTAAGCCTGTATTTCTGTTTCTTTTGGCTGCTCGTGGTCAACACAGGCTGGAAAGATTAGCTTTGTTTGTACCCATTACTAGTGGGAAATGTTTTCTATACACTTAAAAAGAAAATAAATCTGCCATAAGCCTTGAAATTGTGTCTGGCCTTCAATCCTACGTGCAAAAAGAAATTTAACTACAGAGATGTAAAGAGTACGAATGTATATATTTAGTAACATGACGTGGGTGTTTATCTACTACAACAACAACAACGACTACTACTACTACATTTTCTACATCACTAAATCTCACATTAATCTTGATGACTATAAAGTTATTATAGAATTTTCCAGCCTTTACCATTTATTTTTCTTTAATCTCTAACAACAACAACATAGCTCCAGTTCACTTCAAAGGTTATGTGTCACAGTATTGCCATCTCCAGTTTTCTAAGCAGTGATAGTCAGCAGACCTGTCGGTGCTGAACCGCTCGCTATCTTGCATCTCGGAGTGAGTCTGAATGTCAAGCCTGATAGTATAGTGGGGTAGAGAAAAGCTTCATTAGAAAGACGTGATGTAGTGAAGCGATAAAGGAGACGTGGGGTAGAGAGTAGAGAGACAAACGGGTGGAGTGTCTGTTGGGCGACAAGACACGGCAGATGGACTGGTTGTGAGGCATGAATTTGTAGGATGAACGAGTATAATAGAACATATAAAAAGTTGAAACATTAAAATGTACTACCAGTGCTATCCACCATCTGAGCAGATAGCATTTTATAAATATTCCAGAGAAACACACTCTTTAAATCTACTTCATTTTGTATATTAAAGAAATGTAATAAAGCATAAACTCATTCTTAAAAATCACTTACTGAATGAAATGAAAGAACATTGTATATAAATGAACGTAGACGTTATCTACGGTATTCTAATGTATAATAGATAAACGAGTGTACAGCTCTGTACACACATGCTAGAAATTACCAACACACTCCAGATGTGATGTTACAGGTTGATTACATTCACACCTGATCTGGTACGTCGTCTTCTCTGAACTTCCCTTTATCAACATGTAAAATGATGTATTGAGAAAACTTTGCTTGCTGATGTTTGGAAATGAGATGATAATGTACATCTGTTTGGTTCACTAATAATTTGTAATTACGGATCGTAAATGTCTGACTTGATGATTCAAGGTCATTTACAAGTTTTGTAAAGGTATACATATTTGTATTTGATTAATATACTTCTACATCTAGGATTTCTTTTTTTATCAATGCACACACACACACACACACACACACACACACACACACACACACACACACACACACACACACACACACACACACACACACACACACACACAAACGAGGATTTAGTCAGCAATTCTAAAATTGATTTCAAACCACCGCCAAAACCACCATCACCACCACCGTCGTCACCGCCGCCGCCGCTGCCGCCACCAATGCCAACAAAATGGCGGCGGGCCAGGCATTACGTTTGGTATTCCTCGCTGGCTGTTTGATTCTCACGCCGTCACTTACTTCCTCGGCTTAGTTTGTCCTTTCTCCTGTCATCCATCACCTTCCCTGGACCTTGAGAACTGACCAGTAGACGGACCGAGGGGTGTGCAAGGACAAGTTTTATTGCAGGACCCGCGGCAACAGCAGGCAATTGACGGAGCAACAAAAACAAGGGACGCCGGCCGAGACCACAGCGACTTTCAACGGCGGAGCAAAAACCTCACCCGTGTAGCCAATTCGCTCCAGTGAGAAACCCAACGTTCCTTGGACCCATATTGCACCTTCAGTCGCCGCCTCCTCCTTCCTTGGCCTCCTGGCGGCACAAACAAACAGGTGCTGGGAGGCTGTAGCGGCGTCTGGGTGTGGCAAAGTGACCGAGTGAACAGGACAAAAAAATTAGTGGTCATTGAAATGCTTCCCAAACCAACGAGAACTGGAGTGAACTGAAGTGATCATTTGTGCTGTGTGCTGCTGCTACTATTCCCCCTGCTGTTGCTGCTGCTTTTGCCATCACTACTGCTGTGTCAAGGCTGTGCTGGATGGCTGAATTGTGTTCTGCTTGGTGTGGATGAGAGAGCATGCTGCGAACAAAATTATTTTCGTCCCTTGCTGCCCTCACTGCACCAAAGACGAAGTTACAATAAGGTAGAGTGACTGTGATTGGCTATTGGTGTCTCCATGACGAGTCCTTCTTTGCGTCAGGAGTTGAGTAGTAATTGAAACCAAAAGTGAGTTTCCATATCCAAGCGAATACATTCTATTAGGCGGATGGTTAAAGAATGTTAGTGATTACGTGTATCTGTTTAGCGTCCCGGAGCGTTAACCCCTTCAGTCCTGGGACGCATTTTCACCGTGAGTTTGGGTATGATTAGACAATTTTATTCACATTAGGAAGGGTCTCTGGAAGAAAGAAGATTAATGGCCAGAGTCCTAACCATTTTAATCCCGCACATGAGTTTTTGAAGCTGCATAAAATCGCCAAATGATAAACAAAACGAATGTAAAAACGTGTCATGGTACTGAAGGGGTTAACAGCTACAGCATTACTATGATTAATGTTTTCTGGAGTTGATGCCATTACCCAAATTAGCACTGGCATAATGATTACTGAAGTATGGTATTCATCATTTTCTTTTATGCAGCTTTAAAGACAAATACCTTTGTTGAATTATCAAACATCAACACAAAACAAAAAGTTCATAAAATCATGAATTTCAGTTTGCATTCTGATGACAGTGGAAAAGATGCATAAGTAGGAGACATGATGGCGGCAATAGATACACGGCCTATGGAACGAGGACACAGATAACAAGTATTATAAACGTGTGTATCTTTTACATTACTCATTATTATCATTATTATTATCATTAGTAGTAGTAGTAGTAGTAGTAGTAGTAATAATAGTAGTAGTAGTAGTAGTAGTAGTAAAAGTAGTCGTTATTGTTGCTACTGCTGCCGCTGCTTCTGCTGTTACTGTTGCTGTTGCTGCTTCTGTTACTGCTGCTGCTATTATAACTACTATACTACTACTGCTACTGCTACTTCTACATCCACTACTATTACTAAAACTTCTAAACTTTCGTGATTAAAATGACCTGCTTACCTTCTCCCCTAAAAAAACACAAAGTATCAGAATAAATGAATAATAAGAGCACGTGAGAGTGGATCGAAACTTAAACTGAGGAATAAATAAATAATTAAATAAATAAATAGGTATATAATTGATAAATGGATGAATAAATATATACTAGATACCAAATTGAAGAATAGACATATAAGTTAATAGATATGTAACGTTTTCAAGAGGTATTTATGAAGTAAAAGTAACGAATATTCTTCCAATAAAGCGTTCTGAACCTTGAATATTGCCGCTGCTATCATCATCGTCCTTGTCGCTGATTGAACTTCCTTTACTAACGACCAGGATGTCACCTATTGATCCCTTTCAACCTGTCACTCATTCATCAAGACAAGTTCGGCGCTTTCTGCAATTATCACAAACACTTTACATGCCAGAAATTGCATTACGAAAATGATCATAAACTCTATTTTTGTCACGTCAAGACGCAAGAACCGCACATTTATTACAAACGTTTGGTTCATTGTCTGCAGCAGAAATCACCTTGGCCAGGTATTGTCTGGGCCTCGAGGTATCATTTATCATACCTCAGTGATACCAGACCAGCAATTACTCTTTATAAAATTCACTAATCAAATACTGTCTTACTGTAATATGTCTGCAGTGCATTCCTCGCCGCGCACCTGTCACATCAACAAAGGTTTTGCCGCTCCCACTATCTTATTAAATCTCTCTCTCTCTCTCTCTCTCTCTCTCTCTCTCTCTCTCTCTCTCTCTCTCTCTCTCTCTCTCTCTCTCTCTCTCTCTCTCTCTCTCTCTCTATCTACCACTTTTTGACCTTCAATATATATATATATATATATATATATATATATATATATATATATATATATATATATATATATATATATATATATATATATATATATATATATATATATATATATATATATATATATATATATATATATATATATATATATATATATATATATATTGGCAGTGAATAACATGGTACCATTTTTCTAGCGTAAGATGTGATACTAAATTTCAGCCATGACCATTGCAACTGACGCTGATAATTACAACAACAACAACAACAACAACAACAACAACAACAATAATAATAATAATAATAATAATAATAATAATAATAATATTAATAATAACAACAAAAAAATAAAAATATCAATAATGATAAAAAAAAAATAATAATAACAGCAGCAGCAGCAGCAGCAGCAGTATCATCAACATAATTTTCATTAGCATTATCAGTATTGTTGTTTTATCATTACTGCCAGTACTGCAGTCCTTTTTGTCTTTCCCCTAATTTCAACATCGGCCTAGTAACATACAAACTTACAATGCACGAACAGACCACATGGCCTATCATGTATCGTAAAACAATTAATTTCACTTTACAATAACTCTAGCCCATCATTTCTGTTTTCTTTGTCGCAGTACAACGAATTTTACGTTCCATCTCTTCCTGTGCGAGCCAAACACAAGCTGAAAACATCTACATAATTGCAGGAAATTATTTAACTTTTACTGCAGTAGGAGGAGTCTTCGCGGAGCCTTGGCAGCGGCTAATAGCGGGTACCAGGAACTGTGGCCAACAAAATGAGACAGAAAAATGGTCTAAAATGTTGCTAAGGAGACGGAATAACACAGAGAAAGTTAAATATTCACATAAATCATAGATGTATATCATAAAATATTCATACAGTAGTTATCGTTCTATTAATAAATGCAGAAATAAGCTACAGTGAAAATTGACTAGAGAATTTAGTAATTCAAGAAAACGAATGAAAAATGAATATCACTGGAAAACTGAAACTGAATTTAGATAGCGAGGAAAGAATGTAGCATATAAACACTGGAAGCAAAACTTTGTCTTTATCCTGAGTTTGTAGCATATAGTCTTTACTGTTGTGGCTATGAAAGACGCCCATGACACTGGTGACGCAGGTGCTCAGACTGTGGTAATGAATGATGGTAAAATCTATAAAACGGTAATTACTTCCATTGAGGTCTAATAGCAATGGTTCAGGGAGTGCTGTGAACTTATCATTAAAGCTAGCAGTGACCTCATATCCTGCCCTCTACTAAAGACAACTCTCTTCCTTCATACAAAGTAGTACATGCATGTATCTACAAATACATTCTCCATCCAAAATTTAAAATTGACAAAAAAAGAAAGATGACTCTTATACCACCCTTGGAGTCCCCTTCCGACTATATTTCTATTGGATTTGGTTGGGACCGACACCTCAATGGACCTCTTTTTTTTCTTTTCTATGATTTATTTTGATTTTTGCCCTTGGCCAATTTTTCCCCTTACATATAAAAACACGAAAAAAAATATAGATAGAAAAAGTAATATTTGTCTTCCTTCTATTATTTAGTAGTACTTGTGTTTATTATTACTATCATCAATACTGGAAATGGTAACAACATCAACAACAACAACAACAACAACAATAATAATAATAATAATAATAATAATAATAATAATAATAATAATAATAATAATAATAATAATAATAATAATAATAATAATAATAATAATAATAATAATAATAATAATAATAATAATAATAATTCAATCATACCCTGGAGCGTATAGAATATTGCTTCACTTTCAATTTTTGGACATCAATATGACACATAATTACAATAGTCATGCCAGGAAAACACAATATAAACGTTTAATTTGTAAAACCAAAATAAAGTACAGGTTTGAGAAAGAAAAGTACAACAAACCTTACAGCAAAAAAAAATAAATAAATAAAAATAAATAAATAAATAAAATAAAAATAAATAAATAAATAAATAAATAAATAAATAAATAAAATAAAGACTAGAATAGCATCTGCCAAAAAGATCACACACACACACACACACACACACACACACACACACACACACACACACTAACATTAACACAAATTATATAAACAAAACATTCGCTTCCTAGAGAACAATTTCCTGCACGTGTGAGGCAGACTAACCAAACCTCTAATTAATATCACACATTTCTCATTTGATGCTAAAATCCGAGGATGTGGTAAAGGGGTGAGGTTTACGAGCGTCAGTAATGCTAGTTGTTGTCATTTACTGCCGTTTATCTTGCCCTCAATTGAAGCGGCCTTGTCTAACTAAAACTTTGTGATTGAAGGACGAGAAATGCGAGTTATCTTCTGAATCTTGACTTGAAGCTTTATGTATGCTGGCCTCTTTGATCTTATTATTACTATTATTGTTATCATATTCATTTGTTGATCTGTTCATTTGCAGTATGATGAATAATGATAAATCGTGTTAAGTTTTATAGTTTATTTTATAGTGTGTTGGTCTTTATCATTTATACTCAAGCTCAGACGTTGCTGTATGTCTGCCTTTTTTCATCCAAACTTGACTCTTTTTATCTCTTCTTGTTTACTCAAAGAAACTGACTCTGAATCAAGGAAAATCTCTCTCTCTCTCTCTCTCTCCTATTTACCAGACTCCACAGTGCACACAAGGGGGAGCGAAGGGACTGGCGCGACGCTCCCATGATCCCTTATCTCTGTGTACACAAAACCCTGCAGTAAATTCTTCTTTCACTTGCGAATCATAACATTTACGGCGCGCCAACACACACCGAACAGAGCCTCCTTCGATAAGCGGAACTGTCTGGATGGCGTAAGACCCGAGAGGAAAGATAGAAAGAAAAGTAAGGAAAGTGTATTAGTGCTAGTGAAGGGACGAGAGGTGATGGTCGTCTCTTGTTTGGGTGGCCACTGTTGTCATTCCAGCAGCGTTTAAGAGTCTATAGGTTTGTTGGGTATGAAGTGAGAGGCCTCAGGTAACCTTCGACTGTGTGTTTGTGGTAGAGAGTGCCCAGGAAATGTTCACTAACCTTTCCATTCTGAGTCACTAAGCCATCTACTCTTTGTGATTCTTGGTCATAAGCTATTAACATCGTCAGAGATATTGCCATTTTCACACTCCTCATATACACTGCTCTCAGGTATTCCTATAAATAAAAATATACTATACATTTGGTCCCATTTATCTGGCATACCTTTGTTACCAATCCGCACACTCTTTGCTAATTTTGGCCATAAGATATTTTATTATAAGAAATATTGCCTTTTTATGATATTCCATACACGCTTCTTTAATTTACTTCTACGATAGTACAAAATGTCATGCTCATCTCACACGCTGGTCGCTAAAGTGCACACTCGTACGTTACATCATCATATTTACTGCCTTCTTTTCACACTTTCACGTTCATGTATTCTTATAAACTGTTACACGTTTTGGTTACATTTATCACATGCACTTTTGTCACTAAGCCAAATACTGTTTACCAGATCAGCCCATAAGGTACCAGGATATTGTTACAAATACTGATGTTTTCACACCTTACGTATACATTTTTCTCATGTGCAATAAAAATAGTGCACGTTTTTGTTATTTTGATATACCTGTATGACACTGAACCATTTTTTTTTTCTCTCTCTCTCTCTCTCTCTCTCTCTCTACATATACGCACCACACCTTCACTTTTACCTTCTCACACATAAACCCATGGATCTATGAGACTGCACTTTTTTGTAGAAGAAATTAACGACTTGTGTTGAACTGAGGCCAAAAAGATCAAATAAATTCCATTCTATGAGCTGTAATACTTAATGAACCGGTCTGTAATGAAAGCTCTCCTTCGCTGGCCCCCCCCCCACTCTCTCTCTCTCTCTCTCTCTCTCTCTCTCTCTCTCTCTCTCTCTCTCTCTCTCTCTCTCTCTCTCTCTCTCTCTCTCTCTCTCTCTCTCCCTCAACATAGAAGACTCAGAAAAAGTGAGAACTGAAACCTAGTAAATTCACAAAGTTATATTATGATAGTTTGAACAAAGTATTGACGTGCCTTGCCAAACTTTCATCCAAAATGGTACAGGTGGTGGTGGTGGTGGTGGTGGTGGTGGTGGTGGCTAGGGTATGTTAACAAATTGAACCGCTTCCCTCATCTGAGTTATTTATGCACAAGATACCTGATGGAAAAGGCGTCTCGCGTGGAACACACCTGGAACACAAACACAATTACCTGCGCTACACACCATGTTACGTAACTTAGGCTCTTGGTGGTACATAAAAGTCTTTCACCCGCGATACACTTCGTGCTCGATACATTCTACACACAATGCACCTCGTACCCAGGAAGATACACAGGGTCGAGTGTTCCATAGGCAGACCATTAGGGGCACGAGGTATCTGGTCTACGTACACACTGATCGAACACCTTATCGTAAAGCCTTTGAGGGTGTTACACTTCGTTACGGTGCACCAAGGAATCTAAATCGTGTTCTTGAATACTAAACTGATTACAGTGTACATACAATCTACTATAAACACACAATCTTCTGCTCCGCCAAGAGATTCAATTCACCCTTTTATAAACCCCTCCACCAAGCTTCATATCTGTGCACAATATAATGGGGGTCTTGTCCACGAAGTACTACCAGCGCTGCCCCGCCCTCCGATCCCATCCAGGCGCCTCCTTCTTTCTATAGAGTCCACCGGCGACCTCGCAACACCATAATTCCTGTTATTTTTTGCCTTGCCTTGAGGATCTTCCATAAAAGTGTGTTTATGTTGGTCTTCATAAATTTGGTGCCTCGATTCTGTGTCTGTGTGTGTGTGTGTGTGTGAGCAACAAAAAGAAACACGCCTCCAAATAAAACGAAAAATAGAAAAAATATATAATATAAACGGTAAAAGAAATAAGGCAAAAAAAAAGAGAAAATACTAAAATGAACAAAAGTAGAAATTCAACATGTTAGTAGAATTGCAAATGATTCCCACAACTGAAAAAATAAATGTTGGTGAGACATATTTGAAATCCTGGAACGAAAATCAAGAGAGAACATAAATCTAAGAGGCAACGCGAAAAAAACGAGGAATGTAACAAGATGAAAAAAAAGAGAAAACATGACTAAAAAAAAGACCACCTCTGGGAGCCATCTTGATATCTGAAGGAGTGGGAGACGGACCAAAGGACTGGATTATGGGAACTACTGAGGAGAGAGAGTGAGAGGGAGGACTCTAAGCTGCGAGGTGGTGTTGGGGGGTGGAAGAGAGGGAGAAGGAGAGAGGGAGCATGGGCAAGGACTAAGGGAGAGATTGCGGTCACCAAACGAGTTGCCTTCCTCTCACACAAGGCTTCATTAGCTCAGGTGTTCTGATATTTCCAGGTGAGCGTCAGGTTCCCGCCTCGAACACTCCTTACGGTCACCATCTCTCTAGTTTCTTATAAGAGTCCTACACTAACGACTTAGAGTTCACATTATCTTGGCCAAATAAGAAGATTACTATTATCTTTTGGTCGCAATAAATGGTTTTCCGAACTTAGAAAAACAAATCTTGAATTTGTTCTCAAGTTACGGAAAGATGAAACTGGTTGGCAAATCAGAAAATGTTTACTTTAAGCCCAACTTGTCCACTGAAGGCGAAATGGACTCCGAATGGTTTAAGACAGGCCAGCTGACAGAAGAGTCTTAATAAATTTGTCACGTGACAGTTTGACTTTTATCATTCGAGTCCTGTGGCAGCGAAAGAATATATTACTGTTCCACCATGGCGACTGATCTTGTACAAACGTACGATTAAGCACACACTCGAAGTAACAAGACAAAAATCATAAATTCATTTATGCAATCAGAGAAGGCTGCGAATTGATAGAAGTTAATACATCTTTCAAGTAGTAATAGTTTCACAAGCTTGAGAGAGTAAGTAAATCATATATATTACTCATCGGTTCTGGTAAGACACGAACCATTTACCATATTTATTTCCAGCTTCTGAAGACCTACGAGGAATTAATCAACTTTTCTGGAAGGTGCGTCAATACATCGAAACCCTTCAGGAGATGCATGTTTAGCAATCCATAGCTAGGAAGGTGCGTCAATACATCGAAATCCTTCAGGAGATGCATGTTTAGCAATCCATAGCTAGGAGTCGTAACAAAGTTGAATTTCAAAATGTCAAATAGCAAAAGGATAAAAACAAGTTAAGCCAAACCAAGGCAAACCACAACGAGAAGTCTGACAGAGGTTCGCCATTTTCCAAGCGTGGCGTCAACCGGTCTTGATAACCGTGGCTATATATCACCCTCCCGCTGCCTCATGTCAGGCTCTGAAACAAGATATCCGAAGGCATTCACGTCCCAAAGCGAAGCCCAGCCGAGGCAGGACTGAAGTGGGTGATGAGGCAGGACGGCGCACGGGGGGAGGTAATGGTGGTGTGGGATGGAGTACTGTGAGGTGTGGGAAAGTGGCGTGAGACTAGAGAGAGGAAAAGGGTTGCGTTAGACTGGATTGATTTAGATTACAAAGTGAACATATAGCAAAAATCTCTCTAAGTATTAATTGGTTAGCAAGAATGACACAGAACAAGTAAAGGGCAACGTAAACATCGTACTGTTGAACTATAAGGCATACGTCCATATGTAACCAAAGAGTGCTCTCATTGAAGATTAGATAAAAAAAAAAGTCTCTCTTAGTCTGCCATAAAAAAAAAGGTGAAAGTTCCTAAACACACCGAAGAGAATCAGCAACAGAGACATTACCGAAGCTGGAGGCCAGGTAGAGGGCGCGGCCATCCTCAGGCAGCATCATCATTAACCACCTGTGTACTGGTCACCCATCTCTACCTGCCGATGATTTATGGCAAGGGAAAAACCACGTGATCCCATACCCCTCTCACAGTGCGCTCTTAGATATCGCAAGCGTCTTTTTCCTTCACATTTCTCACCACGCTAACTCTCTTGATACTCAAAAGAAATATAAACGCACACTTTAGCGACAAACAGTTATTCAGCAGCTGTTTTTCCTTTCATATATCATAGACGAGTGACTTTAAGAAGCTGACTCATCATAAAAGGAAGGATGCGATAGAAAGATAAGGTAGGTCAGCTCAGTATTAACAGTAAATATCAACAAAACCAAAAATAAAAGGGAACATTGTTATAATGTATGAAAAGGGAAAATAAGATAAAATGAAAATGAGAAAGTGGGGAAAGAAAGTAAACAGAGGAATAATGATAAAAAAATAGGTGAAAAAAATAGAAAGCGTGAAACAGAAAAGAGAACAAAAAGAGAGAAAAAAAAAGAGTAAACCTTGACAACCACTGCAAGGAAAGGCAACCAGGGCAAGGAAGGGACGAAGGAGGGAGAAAAAAAAAAAACCCACCATAATCCTTTTTCTCACGTCCCATCTTCTGTGTAGGATTTGTGCATAAGATTTTCTTCATTTGTTCTACTTCATTACAGCAAAATTAAGATTCCCTGGATTATTTTTGTTAATTTGTTCTACTTCATTACGGCAAAATTAAGATTCCCTGGATTATTTTTGTTAATTTGTTCTACTTCATTACGGCAGAGTTAAGATTCCATCCTTCCTCTATATTTCCTTGTGATATTTCAATTCTGTGTGACATTAATTGATAGAAAATACATATACTGTTTTCTTTTACATACAAATAACAACGTCTTTATACCCCACAAGTGCTTGCAGATAAGATGAAGACAGACGCTGATGATTTCCACGGCGCAGTACATACGTTATTTTCTTCACCAGGGTAACAGTTCACAAAAATGATGCGTGTTATTTCGATCTACGCCATGGATCGCTTTGACTATATATCCAATTATGCTTTTTATCTCCTCCTGTCTTATTTTCTGCTTCATTCTTCTTATTTATGTTATATATATATTCTCTCTCTCTCTCTCTCTCTCTCTCTCTCACACACACACACACACACACACACACACACACACACAAAGGCGGGAAGCTATTTGAAGTCGTCCATTAAGCTACAAACAACAGGAGTCCAGCTATAACTCACCACACACACTCAGACAGTAAAAACATCATCGTAACTTGCAATTCATGACTATTTCCGCATTTCTTTCCACCCGCTTGATCTCCCACGTTACTAATTTCCTCCACGTAATAACCGGTATTAGCGTCTATTCCATTTCCCGCTGCTCAACGCTATTTTCACCCCTCTCATGCATAAAAAAGAGTGAGAAAAAAAAATCAGGAAATAAGATGGTGAAAGATAAAAATAACATTATCGAAGTACAAAAAAAAAAAAACTGAATATTTAGCCTGAACGATATTTTTTTTTTCTTCTTGTACAAAAATCAGGTAATGAAAGGGAAAAATGAGAACGGGGAGTAATATAACAAGTTTTTTTTATATATATCCAAGAGAATGTGGCTCGTTATATTTTGTGTTTTCATTGCTGCGTGAATACAAGGAAAGGAAATCACCTTCCCCAAAAAACATTATACGTGTAACAAGGAATATTTCACGCTACTTGAACACAAAGAAGTAGCTAGATTAATTTACTGTTTTCCTTGCTGCATGAAAAAGCAAGGAAATAAAACAGGAAGCAGTAAAAGCAAACAACTATACCACTAACCGAAGATGTCAAGTCTCCTAATGCTACAAAAACTTATTAAGACAGTTTAACATTAATAATTCGCATATCTCAGGAACCAGAAGAGAAAGAAACACGGTGAATGAGCAGAACACAAATAGTGAAGATGACGAGTCTCTTAAAACCTCAAAATGGGTAAAATTATTCAACTTCGAGTGATTCATGTTCCTCGTGAATCATTAAAGAGGGAAGCACGAGGAATGATTAAAACGCAGACACAAAGAGGTCAGTAGAGCCTGCCGTTGTAGCCCTGTAGTCATGAAAGTGTTGCAGGCTTTAATTACACGCTCGTAAACCGCCGATCCTGACAGGGCCGTGGATGAGGAAATAACGGAGAGATGTGGATGGGAGGCAAGCTGGGGAAGACTGGAGGGAAGGATGTAAGGGTAGATGTCTAAGCCCATCCTCTCTTGCTTAGTCTTTAGGCACATCAGAGCGTTTGTGATCCCTGCTGGCTTCTACTAATCCTTCAAAGTTGAAATTCCACACACTATCTTGTCTTTTTCCTCATTTCACCATCTCCTCACTTGCTTAGCCACTGGTTTATAATGTCCATAATTCTGACATGAAGCAAAATGGCACGGTTTTCCAGTCAGTACTACCAAAGGCTGCCTTGGTTTCTTGAAAAGTAACTCAGATTTTAATTCTACTGATTTGATACATCTCTCTCTCTCTCTCTCTCTCTCTCTCTCTCTCTCTCTCTCTCTCTCTCTCTCTCTCTCTCTCTCTCTCTCTCTCTCTCTCTCTCTCTCTCTCTCTCTCTCTCTCTCTCTCTCTCTCTCTCTCTCTCTCTCTCTATATATATATATATATATATATATATATATATATATATATATATATATATATATGGTACTATCGGTATGGCACTCTTATCAGTGTTCAGTTCTCATATGCTCATGTTTTTGTATTAGGGAATTCAAAAGCTAATTTAACATCGCAAGGCAAAAACACATTAACGTCAATTCCATAATTTTACGAGCGTCTGATACAGAGTGCAGCTCCGGTTGGCTTAAGTTTTATTGTTAATACTAATGGATGATTTATGTGCACGAACTAGATGCGGTTTGTCGATAAGATTTAACTCTCTTTCTATTATACTAGAGAACTTGTGTTCTGAAAAAGGGAACCTGGAATCACAAAAATTTTAAAATAAAAGAAAAAACATATAATGCTTTTCACACCAAGAGATACTGAATTGAGAGAGCAGTGAAAGGAAAAAAAAAAAAAGATCGTATACTCACGGCCCAGTAGCACAGAAAACAACTTTAGCAAGGAGGCGGAGCAGGAGCCACATAGCCGCTCCTCACCTGAAAAAAAGAAATAATAACAATAACAATAACAAACAATATAAAATAATCATTATCAAAACCTTTGGATTGAGGTCAGCTCTCGGCGAAACGCAGTACATAACTCACATTACAGTCTCTCTTGGTCTCCACACGGTGTCGTTTCTTAATGGTATCCCTTGCTCACTGTCTTGACACTGAAAGGTTCTCTTACGTAAATCCTTTGTTCTTATGGAGATTCGCGAATTAGCCTTATAAAAAAACGTGTGTAGACTCCAACATGTCTTCTTGCAATTCATGGATTCCCTGCATTCCTTAAGGTCGCTGGAGAGACAAACCATCACACCAGTCCAAATATTTACTGATGATAACATTCCTTAAGATCACTAAATGGACGGGTTTGTTTCCCTTCTGTCTTGTATAGCCGGATGTTGAGGCTTCCGGATGCAATTTAATGTGAATAGGAATGCACACACTACTTTTGGGTGGACGGGCCGTGTAGAGGACTGGCCGTGAGAAAGTAAGGAAGATTTAGTGCCGAGAGAGACGGAGAGGAACCGAAGTGTTGTGGTAATGGAAGATGCGAAGGATAAGGGTGAGGGATGAGGGAGGAAGAGAAGGATGAAGGGGAGATCAAATAAGCTTGGGGAGTATCACAGTGAAGGGAGAAGAGGACGGGAAACTGGCGAAGGGTGCTAAGAGAGGGCGAGAGGAAGAAAGGGACAGTGGAAAATTACCAGCGTAACACAGGGAGGGAATGTGATGATGGGCATTAAAGGAAATGTGATATGAGGAAAATGTGTCGAAAAATAATAGAGAAAATGCAATAAGGCGACACTCTCTGACATAAAAACAAGAAATGCAAGAAAACATGGAAAAAAAAATAATATCCAATCAGCCGACTTTGAAATTAAGAAAAAAAGTGAGGGACACGAAAGAAAAAATAATTTGAAGACTTACTAACAAATGTATACAGGAATTACATTTCAAAAAGGTGAGCAGTAAATAATGCATTCCCTGACGCGAGGGGTGAGGGCAGCCTGAGGAGGAGGAGGAGAGAGAGAGAGAGAGAGAGAGAGAGAGAGAGAGAGAGAGAGAGAGAGAGAGAGAGAGAGAGAGAGAGAGAGAGAGAGAGAGAGAGAGAGAGAGAGAGAGAGAGAGAGAGAGAGAGAGAGAGAGAGAGAGAGAGAGAGAGAGAGAGAGAGAGAGAGAGAGAGAGAGAGAGAGAGAGAGAGAGAGAGAGAGAGAGAGAGAGAGATCCCAGGTGGCGGGGTTGCGTGGGGTGGATGGGGGGAAGGAGGTTCGTCTCCCCTCCAGTAATGCGGTCTTGCAGGACACCCCATGCATATTTATGTTCCTCGTGAGGGCCGTGACTCGGGATCCTGGCGGCGCTTCAGGCAAGTAAGGGAGAAGGAGGGTAAGGGCGGCAGGGATGGAGGGATACACAGAAAAAAAATAAAAAATAAAAACGCAAAATTTCGAAGGTGAACGTAAGAGATGAAAAAAAAAAAAACAAGCAAAATTTGAAGTTAGACATGAGATAGGAGGAAGAAAAGAAGCAAATTCTTCAAAGTTGGACGTGAGAGATGAGACGATGAAAACCAAAATTCTGAAGCTGAATGTAGAAAGATAGAAGTGAGGAGGACAGAAAAAAAAAAGACATGGTTAGAGCGAGGATGCAAAGAGGAAGAAAATACCTCGTGAAGTAGGAAACAGAGACAAAGAGAACGAAGAAAATGAATACGTAATATAGAAGAAGGACCAAATGGAGAAGTTAGGAGAGGAGAGAAGATACGAAACAAAAAGAATGCTGAGAAAAAATGAAGAAAAAAGAGGCAAAGGTTTTCAAGTTGAATGTAAAGAGAGAGGGTCGAGAAATAAAGGGAAGTGAATAGACAAGTAAGCATCTTAGGCTTGAAAAAACAAAGGACGTAGGGAGTGGGACGTCCAAGGTAGGGTGAATAATTGGGGAAATGCAGAGAAATACAGCTGAGAGGGGGGGGGAGAGGCGGTAGAGGCTAGAGGAACACATGAGGGGAGGGTAAGGGGAGGATAAAGGGAGATCTGGAGGGAGAGCGTTTCGTGGCTGGATTATGAGAGTAGCGTAGTTGATTGTTTCTCATCCTGGAGGGGCGGCGGGCTGGATATTGTGTTTGCTTCCCCTCCGACGGGAATTTGAGATGGGCGGCGCGTCATACTGGGATTACGAGTTTCTCATCAAGACTCACCCGCCAGCCGCCGCCTCTCGCTGCGATACACTCGTTAGGCGCCACACTGCTCCTCTCTATTACATCTCCCGGCGCGATCGATGGCTTCTACCAGCAATAAATAAATTACTGAAGGCGTGTTTGCTCATTCTCCATCATAAGAAATCAAGACATTATGAAGGAAATGAGAGAAGGAGAGGGAACGATGGACGGAGGGAATCACTGGCGCGCTTAGAGTGGGTGCGGGCCTAACTAAGCCTTCCCTCAAAATGGTGGTGCGGACCAGCCGGGGCAGGACGAGGCTCCAGCGGCCCTTGATGAAGACATTCCCGTCTGCCCGTAGTGGTGGTTCCCTCAGTGACAATGTTCGTCTGTTGGTCCTTACTGCATGACTTGCCTGGACGTGTGGGCGTCGTCAGCTGAGGGTGCGTGTTTTATGATGCTCGCTTAATATAAAGCATAACGTTTGGCGTCACGAACATGTGTGTAGAAGCTTGTATTGTGAGTACTTTACCGATACTATCAAAAGCGTACCTGAATAAGTGTGTGTACGGGTCGGGTGTGGGGTGGACTAGTGAAGGCGACTCTGGTGTGAGCTAAAAGTCCTATCGTGGTTTTCTCCCTCTCCCCGTCCTGTATGCAGCGGTCACTCACTTCGGCATCACCTCACTCCGATATTCAGAAAATGTAACTTGCAACATTCACTCAGAGTCTAGGCGTGAACCTTTTGAAAACTGCAGCAGAGCGAGGAAAGGTATGGAAGGCAGACTTTTTTGTATTGCGGCCCGTCTTAACACATCTTCCTATTTACATGACAAAGAACTCGTGAGGGAAAAAAGGATATCAAAATGAGTAAATCATGAATGCATTTTGCGGCGCGTCTCCCGTCCAGAGGCTAAGGATGAACCAGCAACCTCAGGGATTCTAGGGGAAGATCGTTAACGAGAGAGAGAGAAAGAGAGAGAGAAGCAGAGTTGCCAGGGCGCGTTATTGCAAGACTAGGGAAGAAGGCGAGGGGCGCTTCCATCCTCAGCTCATAAAACCTACGTTCGAGACACGAGGCAGGTGGTCGGAGAATCCATAAATAACAGTTTCTGAGACATTTACAGATCGCAGGCGTCCGAATGTAAACAAGGGTCCTCAGTGTCCGCGGGAGTGAGGCAGGAAAATGGAACCACTAAAAGACAACACTGAGGTTCGTGCTCCCCCCGCCACTCCTCTCCCGTGCTCCCTCTTCTTCCCTTCCTCCTTTTCTCTTCCTCGGTTCCTTCTCGCTCCATATCCCCTCCCTTCCCTCCCACTCTCCCCAGGCCCAACTGCTGCTGCTACGAGGAAAATGACGACTCCCAACAACCGAGGGTTTGGTGTCTTCATTATCTGAGGGCCAGACGGGGATGTTATCCATTTCATCTTATAAATGAGTGTGTGTGTGTGTGTGTGTGTGTGTGTGTGTGTGTGTGTGTGTGTGTGTGAGAGAGAGAGAGAGAGAGAGAGAGAGAGAGAGAGAGAGAGAGAGAGAGAGAGAGAGAGAGAGAGAGTTTATATATAGTATATATATATATATATATATATATATATATATATATATATATATATATATATATATATATATATATATATATATATATATATATATATATATATATATATATATATATATATATATATATATATATATATATATATATATATATATATATATATATATATATATATATATATATGCAGAAATTCTAAAGATTCTTAGTGAGCAACAGAAGTTGAGTTCAACCTTCATTCTGCGTCGTAAACTTCTGGAGTGGAAACAGATTTGAAATTAAAAAAAGGAGCAGGACACTGAAGGGATGGCTGTTTGGACAGAGGAACAGAAGTGAAGGATGGAGGCTGCAAAGGAAAGAGAGGACGAAATTGGGAGAGGATGATACCTGGAGGGAGAATTGGAAGAAAAATGAAAGAAAAGAGGAAATCAGAGGAGGGAGAGGGAAAGAAGGGGAACGAGGGATGAGGAAAGCGATGGTGGCAAAGAGGGCATTAGGTCCAAGGAGAGGGAGGAGAAAGAGGGGCCTTGTCTCTCTCATTCGTATGCTAAGCCTTACTGGCCACTATCTGGACGTCTCCCTCTTTGAGCCTAATGTGTGTGTGTGTGTGTGTGTGTGTGTGTGTGTGTGTGTGTGTGTGTGTGTGTGTGTGTGTGTGTGTGTGTGTGTGTGTGTGTGTGTGTGTGTGTGTGTGTGTGTGTGTGTGTGTGTGTGTGTGTGTGTGTGTGTGTGTGTGTGTGTGTCTGTGTGTGTGTGTGTGTGTGTGTTTGTGTGTGTGTGTTGGCCACATTGTCGGGATACACATCTGATAATATGCTAATTCGCCATTGGGCATCGGTGTGTTGCATATGAAATTATTGAAAACATTGAATATATACATGTAGCTGCCGTCATAAACAACCGACGGATAAAAGAAAATAAAACGTCTATGCCACAACATGGATGAGATGCATGTTTTGTATTATATGCATCGTAAAATTGTCTTATACACCAGTAAACCCAAACAAGCGTACTGTCTCTCCCCAAATTACATTACTGGAAAGAAGAAATTAAATGCAGGGGACCACAAATGCTTTTCCTTTTTTTATTTAAGAAAGGAAGAAAACTGAGAAGTCGGGGATATCTCGCTCCAGGCTGAGGAGGAGTAAGATGAAAAAGGAGATGGAGGAGATGGAGAGCAAGATCGCTCCCAGAGGAATATTTGTCGAAGCAGCGTTTCCGTAGCTTGGTATAAGTTTTTATGGTGCTATAAACAGGTGATATATTGAAGTTGGTGCAGCAGCTCATGGCTTTAGGTCTGCCTGCCTGGCAAAGCAGAGGGCAGTGCAGGCTGAAGTGCGGCACCAAATGAGAGTTATACAATACACAATGGAAACTATATCCAAAAGATCTGAGAGGATGGTAAATTTTGTGTCCGGTGTTTTTAAAGTCCGTTTCTGAGAGGCCTGTTATTTGGAACTCTCAGGACCAAAAACCTAAGCGTTAAAATATCTTTGCATTTTTTCAAATAATAATCATATCAATCTTAAATCATCACGTATTTTCAACGTAATTTTTCTTTACTATTTTGAGTAACGTTATTTCAGACTTGCACTACGTAACTTCAATGAACAATTCAAACAAGGATGAAAAACAGGTTATGGCGGTCAGTCCATTCAGCTTAACAATTCTAATCCATACTTCTAAAACAAAAACTAAACCCTTGTACAGATACCACTGCCCAACGACTCAAAGAAAAGTCTTATTCTTCAGCTCTCCTCTGCCTCCTCCATTAGGCCTTGAAGTACGAGCAGGGACCCGCCTCTCAGTCTCCAGCAGGTTATCGCTCCATCGCTCTTTGGGTTAAATTTACATAGACTTTTGATCAAGATGAAGCCTCGCGATACACAGCAACAGGGAGCAGTAGCGCGAGTGTGGCTGATACAGGTGTGGCTGAAGGGCATGATACATATTTTTTCTTTTATCTCTGTGTCCCTGAGTCACCTGACGCGAGGGCTGCGCCAACAACTCATGATTCGTTGCCACCCAGACTAAGGGAACACAGTTTGCTCTTTCTCAGTAACTGTGTGTGTCTGGCTCTCATCCGTTTCAACACTGTATTTTCAGTTAATAATAATAATAATAATAATAATAATAATAATAATAATAAAATAATAATAATAATAATAATAATAATAATCGTCAGTCATCATCATCATTATCATCATTTATCATTTTCCTTTTCCGGGTTAGATATTCATTCGAGGGATAAAAGGTGTAGAATTGATAAATACACCCCGACGCTTCTGTGTTTGATGAATATGTTGTTTTGCGTCGTGATAATACTTGTGTAGATAGTTCCATTCTTCAAACACGTACACATTATTACGTTTGACATGAGGAATGATTCGTTCTGTTTCACAATTACAACTATCACTCTTATGTACTATTACTTACGATTACTTACGATTACTACGACAAACCCTTCTATTACTAATACTACTGCTACTGCTACAACTACCATTAATACTACTACTAATACTACTACTACTTTTTTTTTATGTCCTGGCTTATAGCGCCTGTAGATAACATGAAGAGTATTGGAAGCGCTGTTAAGCTTCTACCTATTAGTGGCGCAGGTAATTTTATCTATAGTGGTACCCATATTAGGCCACATACCACAACCCAAGCGCATCTTTGGTGTAACCACCTAGAACCTGGGTATCATAGTGACATGTAGGTAACTTTAAACCACTTGACAAATGGCAAAGTATCAAGGCGGTACATGGTGGGATTCGAACCTACGCATGGACGTCTGCCCGATCCCACGTTCACCATCTTATCCACTATGTCACCGCCTCCCATACTACAACTACTTCTACTACTCTACTACTACTACTACTACTACTACTACTACTACTAGTTCTATTACAAGAACAACAAGAACAACAACAACAACAACAACAACAACACAACAACAACAACAACAACAACAACAACAACAACAACAACAACTACTACTACTACTACTATTACTGCTTCTAAATTACTTCCATTCCCACCACCTGCAACACTGCTATTAGATCAAAAAAAAAAAAAAGCTGCATCGAGACACACCAGCTCGAGGGTGTCGCAACAAAATTTGCATAGGGAGCGAGGGACCGCAGGAGGAGACATTTTCACTTATTCCAGACACGCCTCCGCCTCGCCGCCCCCCGCCTCCCTCCGGACCTATGACATGCCGGGCTTGTCTCTGAGGCCCACGTGTGAGACTTCAATTTTGGTCCTTATCCATGCGAAGAGTAAGGGCGGGATTGCGTGGAGGTTATTTTGGTGGGATCGTCAGCGGCAGACATCGCGGAGTGGCGGTTTTGGGTATGGAGGCAGATGGGGATTGAGGACGAGGATTGGAGGGATGGAAAGCGAGGGACACGAGGCTACAGGGGCTTGCGGGAGGCTTGTGCACGCGGGTATCCAATAAAGGAAGCACCAGAGGAAAAAAATGAGAGAAATAATAATAGTAGTAGTAATACGACTTATTTTACGATATGAGATATTTTGTTCGTATATTTTATGATTTTTCTCGGCCACACCGGGTCTTGGTCGCCTCGAAAACTGTTAGTATTTTATCTTTTTCATCCACAATACACGAGAAGGACTTTTGTATGGATGGACTGAAAGCAAATAAACGTTATGTGACGTATAGACTACATTCACTGGTTTTATCTTTGATGCTCTTCTTTCATTAGTTTTAAGTGATGTAGACATTCCTTTTAATCACAACAGCTGCAACTTTTTCATGCTATAAATAAATGTATATCTTTAAAAAAAAAAAAAAGGACGTTATGTCTCTACCCTGCAACCATTTCGCAGCATTATACATACGTGGCATTAGTGAAGGCTCCGGTGAATATCCAAACAGGCATGTAAATATCATATGTACGTTTGCTATCCTCTTTCAGCTTTCTATACAGTCTCTAGAGTTAACTAAGCTGGAAAATACACCATGAATCAAGAAAATGATGGAGCCACAACGGCTACAAACAAACGAATCAATAGTGCGTGATAAACAAGCACGCTGTTATAATAGTGAATTTGGTGTAAAACTAGACTGGTACATCGCTGAACCTTGACTCAAAAATATATGTCAGAGGAACCATGCAAGATTAAAATACTTACTCCAGATTCAAGGATTTTCATGTATGTGACTTAAGCTCAAGAGGAAGGGCGTTTAGGTAGTGACGTTAAGAGGCAAGTGAGGCTGATAAGTATGGGGTGAGTGACGCAACATCAATACTCCGTTCCACCTGCAGACACAGGAAGTTTGGGAGGGAAAACAGTGCCCTCTTCCTACGATAGGGGAGCTTTTCTTGCGGTCGTCTTCTGTTATCTGTGGCTGAGAAGAATAGAAAAGCTCTCTCTCTCTCTCTCTCTCTCTCTCTCTCTCTCTCTCTCTCTCTCTCTCTCTCTCTCTCTCTCTCTGCTGGCCTCGTTCCTCCACAATAGCTCAAAGTTTGGTCATAACCCAGTCAGGCCACGAGAAAGCCAGCCTCCTTCTTTCGTTCCTTCTTTCCTTCCTCTACACATTCTTTTAGAGTTTGTCTCTCTCTCTCTCTCTCTCTCTCTCTCTCTCTCTCTCTCTCTCTCTCTCTCTCTCTTTGTCTCTCTCAGACGAAGAACACACATAGAAGCTTCTCCAATTAGATCAGAATGCCTTATTTCTATACTCAGCCTCTTCGTTGACTGCTTTTCTTCCATTTTCTCTCATTTTCCTTCGTCTTGTCCTCGTTTTCCTTACCGCTACCATATATACTCACAGAACCTTCACTCCTTCCTTCTTCCACTTCCTCCTCTTCGCTGTATAAACACAAGAGCGACGGTAAACAGTCATTAAATCGAGGATATGAATTTTGAAAGGAACTTGAAGGATTTTACGAGAGTTCTCTGCTCGGGAGGACGCCCTTTATCACTCCGGGACGAGGGGAGCGAGGGGAAAGGAGGCGCCGGCCGGAGATGGGTGAGGGGACGCCGAGAGCCACTGCAGTAGCAGGAGAAGGAAAAGAAAGAGGAGGAAAAAGAGTAGGAGGTAGAAAAGGAGACGTGGGAAAGAAAGTATAAGTAGGGAAAAGGGAGAAGGTGAGAAAAGAGTGGATGTAGAGGTAGAGAAGAGGGGGAGGAAGTACAGAAGGAGGCAATGAAGAAGAGGAGAGAAAAAAAGAGAAAAATAAATAATTAATTTATAATAACAGAGAAACATGAACAGTACTCTTTCAGACAACTTTATATGAATGTGGCTACTATTATCTTTACTGAAGAAGAAGAAAAAAAGATGAAGATCCAAAAGAAAACATATATGATCCTTGCATTTGATGCGTGGAAAGAAGTCGGTAGTGGTGGTGGTGGTGGTGGTGGTGGTGGTGGTGGTGGTGGTGGTGGTGGTGGTGGTAGTAGTGGTAGTGGTGATAGAAAAGATAGTGTGGTAACCGAAGGGAAATACCGCTTAATGAGGGGAGATTTCGGCTTGAACAACGGGGAGAGGGGACTACAAAATGGCTCTCCAGATATTGGTGGGGTGAGAATTGACCCTAACGGAGAAACGGCTTAGAGGGAAGCAAGAAGGGGTCTTGAGGCTGAAAACATTTTGCAAAAAAATGGAAGAAAATATGAAAGACCTCGGATCTGTCACAGTGTCTTCAGGCAGGCAAGCATCCTGTCCCCCAAAGCCGAGGCAAGGAAGCAGCTGGTCCCGCCACAGCACAGCGAGGCAGAAGGCAACACTTTACCACACCTCCGAGCAGCGCATGAAGGCAGCGCTACCATTTCCTGTTATCCCGGCATAAAATGTGAATTACGTCGTCTTGAACCGACGCCCAATTAGCGGAATCTATCCTTTAGGCCTACCGAATAGGCTTAGAAAAACCTAACGCGTTTTATCTTAGGTCTATCAGGCACTGGCAGGGTGAGTGCCTCTTTGACCCACCATTCCTTCCGCGTTGGCCGTCCCTTCCGGGCAGCTACTGAAACGACTGATGCCAACGGCTTACACAGGCCTATAGGCTTTCTGGACCAGACATCTCGCAGCCTACTTACTCCTCAGGCCAGCAAGACAGTCTACGGACTCAGTAAACCCGAAACCTCACAGACTGATTTCTGAAGCCAGCAAGATGGAACCTACAGACTTTCTAGACCCGACACCTTAAAATCTTCAAACAATTACTTCAAAAGCTGCAATTCCCATGTTATATTTTCACTGATAGACTTCACATATTCAACTGATAATAAAAAAAACTATATTGACAACAACCTCACAATCTACAGACATATCACAGCCAACACACGCCTCTCATGGCAGCTCCCGTGAGCCTACATGCTGCTCAGAATGCTCTGCTATATTTTTGAGGATTTCACTCCACGCTGCTTCTCCGTCACGAATTTATTGTCCAAGTCAGAAAAGTCTCCATTTACAACACTACTTTTTCCGAGACATTAAAGTGTTTTACTGGGAAACTTAGTCAACCATTCGCTCGCATTTTGTCCAACTTCCACCAGTAAGACCAGGAGAATTTAATACTTTATCCAGGGGGCTCCACTCTTATTGAAATTGGATCCCCTTTTTATAGGGTCTGCGCGGCTAAGTGGATTATAATAACAATTAGGACACGTGACAGGAGGTAAAGGATGGCGGGAAGAGACTGAGGAGCACCAGAGTGTTATGGCAGATGAAAGCGAGGGAAAAAAAAAACTGACAAACTTGAGCAGACAAAATAAATGAGGACGAGGAGAAGTACCAATGATGCTGAAAGTAATAACGAGTGCGATCTGACAATAAAGGCATTAAAATGGTGGAAAGACCTTAGACGGACTTACAGAGACAGGGATGGAAGAGGAGAGGAGGAGGAGGAGGAGGAATCGAGAAGGACGAGAATTAGGAATCAGTTGAGGTAAAAGCGACACAAGAATGCAAATAAGAAAAGGAGAAGAATGAAAACAAA
Organism: Portunus trituberculatus; assembly: GCF_017591435.1. Taxonomy (NCBI): domain Eukaryota; kingdom Metazoa; phylum Arthropoda; class Malacostraca; order Decapoda; family Portunidae; genus Portunus; species Portunus trituberculatus. The sequence continues at coordinate 12,092,654 of NC_059303.1, read as the reverse complement.
ATAAAACAAAAGGTAGAAAAAATAAATAAAAGTTGGGTAACGAAAATCAAGGAAAAGTAGATAAGACTTGCATATAAAAAAACAAAAACTTTCTTTAACTTTCGTCGTCAGTGTCCTTCTTCCACCGTCCCTCCCTGCGTCTTTCTAAGTTGGGCGTGGTTAAAGAGAGAGAGATAAGACGTAGAATGCCATCTTATTTTGTTCTCTACTCGCCCTCCTCCACCTCCTGGGGTAGCGTCCCTGGAGCTGGGCGAGGAAGAGAAGGGAAGAGGAAGGGGGAATGGGAAGGGCGGCGAGGAAGGAATCATCATAAAAATACAAGGAAACTTTTTATCATTTGCAACAGAAATGTCCATAAAATACACGGGGGAATATAAACATGGACTCTTGAAGAAACTCAGATGTGGAAAAAAAAAGTAACACATAAACCAGAGCAGGAAAAACTAAATCATTCTTAAACATCAAGATTAATCAGAGTGTGTGTGTGTGTGTGTGTGTGTGTGTGTGTGTGTGTGTGTGTGTGTGTGAGAGTGTGTGAGAGAGAGAGAGAGAGAGAGAGAGAGAGAGAGAGAGAGAGAGAGAGAGAGAGAGAGAGAGAGAGAGAGAGAGAGAGAGAGAGAGAGAGAGAGAGAGAGAGAGAGAGAGAGAGAGAGAGAGAGAGAGAGAGAGAGAGAGAGAGAGAGAGAGAGAGAGAGAGAGAGAGAGAGTGTGTGTGTGTGTGTGTGTGTGTACGCTTCCTGTACCTTGCAGAGCTATCACAAAATCAGGCTGGGAACTCTACATAGTGTTAGAGAGGAGAGAAAGTGGGTAAGGGCGTGGCTGGATCTGACATGAACCTACGACCAGCTTGGACAGGAAGCCTAGGAAGGAGGCGGGATGGCGGTGGGCAGCCTGAGGACACATGTATGAAGGAACAGGTTGACGGCGTTAGGGTTGAAGTGGTAGACGCTGGAGTAAGAAGAGGAATGGCTGACAAAAAAGCAGGTGAAAGAAAAGCAGATGTAAGAGAGAGAGGAAGACTTTAATTTGTAGTCATAAACGGATCTGGGAAATTGTAGGTCGAAGAAAGTCGCCAATAAAGAAAAAAATTGAATATAGGAATGCTCTCAAACACATGCAATATAATTTTAAAGGAATCATGTTTAGAAGAGGGAGAAATAGTGTAGAGCAATGAGTGTGGCGACTTAACTATGATGAAACACAGAGATGAGTGGAGAGAGACAGTGGTAGTGAAGGTAAGGTGGAGAGGCTAAGGGAATAACATCCACCTCCCATGCCGCCCACAAAGAGCTTCCACCAGCCTCCCTTCACACCTATATCCTCCTCTTTCCCACCTCCCTCTACACCCATAGCTTCCTCTCTCCCTCTTTCCTACCAACTCTTGATTATTCGTATGCATTTTTCACCACCTCATCCCTTCTTTATACCACCTCGTTCTTCCCCTCGCCTGCCCTCGCACATACACTCAGTCTGCCTTAGCAAGCCAGCATCTCCCCATCCCCAGCAGAGGGAATCACAGTGCGAGGCTACGAGGTGGAAATGAGTGGAGACGTGTGGGTAATGATGTGCCGGAGCATGAATGAAGGAGTCGGCCATCAGCCAACACATAAAGCCGTGCAGGACACCTCTTTCTTTCCCTCCCTTCTTCCTTCCCTCCCTCCTTCCTACCAGCCGCCCTCTCCTCTCTCCTTCCCTACCTCCTGCTCCCATCTTTTCCTTATCTCTCCCTTTCCACTCCATCTTGGCTTTTCTTCCATTTAAGGGCTGACGTCTTCTTTGTTTAGTATAGCTGTGGTCAGGGTGTTAAAGTATATAATGGAATAGGTTCCCTTAAACACATATACACAAACACTCATACACACTATATTTCTTTCTTCAGGGATATAAAAGACGGAAATTTTTCTCACCCTAATAAAATTCTGTATAATTATAACCAAGAGTCCAAACACAAACACACACACACACACACACACACACACACACACACACACACACACACACACACACACACACACACACACACACACACACACACACACACACACACACACACACACACACACACACACATTAGCTGGTTAACAGTAGAACGTCTGCCTTACCTATGCATATTCTCTGTCGAAAGAAAATGGCTGATGGAAGGAAAAACGTTGACTTGGCAAATGAAACCGTTTACGAAAAAAAAAAGAAGTAATTATATTGATCATCGCTTACCAAAGTTAAGGGATACATAAAAAATAATGAAAAAAAAAAATCGCGGAAGTTATATGGGCACAGACTACTTAAAAGTACGATATTCTTATTTATATTACCAAACATTACTATTATTAGCATCATTACTATTATTGCTATTGTTACTGAAGTCAGACACAACAGGATATTACACAATTCATTAATATCAAAGTGTGTTTATGGAGATATTAGAATAACGCCACAAAGGAGAATAGCGGCGCGGAGTGGAGGCCGCGGAGCCACAAGCACCTCTCCAAGTACCCACAAATTTTGATGAAAGGAAGCAACTTTTCATTACTCAAATCTCATTCTTCTCAGTCTTAAATCTTGTTTCATTACAACCAGTCTCATATTAAGCTCGTTTACGCCAGCCGGGATGGGAAACTTCCTTCATTATGCCGCCTTTAATACCAGCGAGGCACAAAACCACTCTTGGGGAATTTGTCCTTCATCAGAATGCATGGGGAGCGATAAAAACGGTGCCGCCAAAAATGGGCTAGCAATGGCCCCTCCAGGCGAAACTGGTTCTATCATGCTTTGGAATTTTTAAAGGTCGTAAAGTAACTACAGCACAGCACCTTTATACGAAAATTTATATAAAAAAACACAAGATTGCGTTACCAAGCTTTGCAGTTGTTAGTGGCAATATATCTTAGGATGAATTGAGAATATCCTCGTATACATGAGAGAGGAAGTGAGGGAAGGAGGAAAAAAGGATGGCGAAGCGTCCCTTGGCGAAGTTGGATGGTGTTTCCTGCCCCATCTCCTTTTTCCTTCCCCTCCTTCCTCCATGGAGTGAAAGGCCCGCCATCAGGAGTCACATAAACTCAGCCTGGTAACTGCCGCCGCTGCCCGCCTCCCATCAACTCCGCTCCCCGTCATTAACTAGGTTTTCTCAGAGCCTGGAATTCCAGTCGTATTTCTCCTGGATCTGGGCCAAGAGAACGTGTAATGCTGTTACCCTTGGCAGACCGGCGGTGTTCCAGCCAGCGTTATTAGGTTAGGTTGGAGTTATCATTGGGGATCTGCCAGCTGAGTTTGCCCAGCGAAAGTGATCCAAGATGAAAGCGAGAAAGTATTGGGGGTTTCGAAGTCACAAGCACTATTTTCAGATAGTTTTCAAGTGGTGAACTGTCTTGTTGTTGGGTTACTGTATTTTTTTCCTGCATAATGAAAGTTTGCAGTAATAACTATGTATGAACAACTTACTGCTTGTGCTGTTGCCTGAGGAACGTGTGTGGTAAAGGCCTTGAAAGAGCTAAGAATATCAGCGAGGACACAAGGTTAACATATTTTCGGTAAGACCAGAGTTGAAAAAGCATGTAATGAATTAAGTCCAAGAAACACAGATCAAGAAGGAAACCAATAAGATCAAAAGAAAAACTAAACACTGACAAACTTTCACTATACAGACGAGAGCATGAGATGTAATCCTTCGCCTATAGTTATAACGCTTATCACAACAAAACACGCCTCACTCCCACCACCGTCACCACCACTACTAGCACTACAACCAGAAAAAAAACTCAATATTGGATTAGAACTTCGTAGCATTATCACGACCACCACTACCAGCCACTACCACAACAACTATCTTAGCATCACCACTACCACCATATTAGCCCCACCAGCCTCCCTACCTCGGCCCAAAGCATCACCAGCATCATCACGAACAAAGACAAGTCCGCAGCAGCTACCAAAGTCGTTTCGAGAAAAGCCAGCACAATAAACAGAAATTGCGGCCTTAGCTCATTGTCCTCTCTCTCTCTCTCTCTCTCTCTCTCTCTCTCTCTCTCTCTCTCTCTCTCTCTCTCTCTCTCTCTCTCTCTCATCAGTAACAAAGAAAAGAGCGATTCGTGAAAATAAAACAAACTCCCTCAATCAGATATATTGAAAGCCACACAAGTCCCCCCTCCCATTTTTTTCCCTGTGTGGATGGAAAACGGAGGCTAGCGATGGTAGAAACTTGCCATTTGCATGTAAACAAGAGCGAGAAGTGAAGTTATATCCAGGGTGACGATAAAAGATGGAGGGATATTACTTCTCTTCGCCCAATCTTGACGTGTTCTGGGAATTAAACAGGAGAGAGAGAGAGAGAGAGAGAGAGAGAGAGAGAGAGAGAGAGAGAGAGAGAGAGAGAGAGAGAGAGAGAGAGAGAGAGAGAGAGAGAGAGAGAGAGAGAGAGAGAGAGAGAGAGAGAGAGAGAGAGAGAGAGAGAGAGAGAGAGAGAGAGAGAGAGACAAATAACTTAACAAGCAGACATGTAAACAAAGAAACAAACACAGAAACACACCAATACAAGAAAGGCTGTGTCTGCACTCGTAATGCTCAGACACTTGATTATCTTGCTAATTGGCAAGTACAAGTGGTCGCCTCGAGTCCCATTCTCTGTGTCGTATTCTAGCTTTCATCGGGCACTGAAATATATTACTTTTCCTATTATAAGGTTAAGGCAAAACGTTCTTTACATGTCATTAAAGAATTGAAAAAAAAAATTACACAGACAATGCAAGACCCGTAAGTAAATGAACATGAAATGAATAATGTTGACCAAAAACGCGATATAATTATACCAAAAGAAAAGGAAAGGCTTGAGATGGACGTGATGATTAATAACAAAGTTATATTTCAAGTACAAAACAAAAAAATAATAGAAAAAAAACCACTTTAACATTTATCATTTTTCTGAACAGAGAATGAAATAAAAATGTAAAATAAATAAACATCGATGTGGAGATGCAAAAGGACTCGAAGGGAGGGTCAGACCGCCATGTTAAGTACAATTGTAGTCACCTCAACATAAACTGTGGAAGGGCAAGCAATATGTAGACGCCGTGCAGAGGGGTCAGAGAAGAGACGCCATGTTGTGTGAGGAAAGGTAGGAGACAGAGGGGAGCGCCACCATGTTGCGTGCACTAATCTACCCAGCGGCGTGTGATGGCGAACAGGGGAGCACTTCAGGGGCTGCAGACTGTGACGCTAGATTGTCTGGGCTCCATCTCTCCTTCCTTCGGTCCCCCTGCTGGCGATTCTCCTTAATTTAGTTCTCCGGTGAGACCTGTTAATGTTTCTTGTCTTCCTGCTGTTGGTGGAGTAAGTGGTAGGTGGTACGTGTGTATGTGGATTTGTTTGGTACTGCTACTGTGACTCCTTGTGGTTGTCATGTTTCTACCGTGGTTAATTCGGCACGTCAGGAAGTGTTCATGAGGAAATGGTCGTGACTCATGGCGTTGGTGTGGAGGAGTGTTAGATTATCATACTTATTGGATCTCTTCGTTTTTTTTCTCTATCTTTTTTTTCAAAGTTGTTGAACGTTTTAGGACTGTGCCACCATGGAACTCGTTTTTTCTTGTGCTTCTGAAGTGTTTGCAGTGGTCGATGTAATGGTCTGTATCGATTGCTAATTCTCACACACGTAATTTGGTAATACTGCAGAGTTTTACCACAATCAGCTACGTGTTTTTACCCACCTCAAGAGATAGAACTCCTGATTACGAGTAATTTGAACCTCATATATACTAGGTGCAACCTTTTTGAATGGCGACACAGATTTTTTTTAAAATTTAAGCGTGTTTTGGTGTTTTGGTGAGCCGTGACACTAACTAGCCTCCCGCATCAATCCCTGCCGCACACTGATGGTGTCATGCGCTGCGGCGGCTCGGCGGGGTCCGTGACATACCATTGTCTGAGCATGTGCTTAATTGTCTACGCTGATTGGTTCTGTTCTTTGAAACTGAAGCGGCGGCCAATGAAAAAAAAAAACAATTATTTCCACCAATAACGACGGCCCCTGAGGTTAGGTTTAGTTAGGTTAGGTTGGGTTAGGTTAGGTTAGATTAGGTTTAGTTAGGTTAGGTTAGGTTGGGTTAGGTTGGGTTAGGTTAGGTTAGGTTAGGTTGGGTTAGGTTGGGTTAGGTTAGATTAAGTTTAGTTAGGTTAGGTTAGGTTGGGTTAGGTTGGGTTAGGTTAGGTTAGGTTAGGTTAGGTTAGATTAAGTTTAGTTAGGTTAGGTTGGGTTAGGTTGGGTTAGGTTAGGGTTAGGTTAGGTTAGGTTGGGTTAGGTTGGGTTAGTTAGGTTAGAGGTTAGGTTAGGTTAGGTTGGGTTAGGTTAGGTTAGGTTGGGTTAGGTTAGGTTAGATTTAGTTAGGTTAGGTTAGGTTAGGTTGGGTTAGGTTAGGTTTAGTTAGGTTAAGGTTAGGTTAGGTTAGGTTAGGTTCTTTTCTGGAGGAAACTAATTTTTTCTGGTAGATTTCGGCTTGTTTTTAATTAATTTACCAGTTGTTTTTTTATGCAAATCATAATATGTTTCGGGGCTGTAAAAAAATTGGTTGATTTGCGCCAAAAACAAGTGGTATTAATTAAAAGCAAGCCGAAATCTACCAGAAAAAAATAGTTTCGTCCAGAAAGAGCAAGGTGGTGAAACTCTGTAGGTTTACCAGTAATTTGCTTTCCATTTATCCTCTAATGATGAAGAATTTATCACTAAAAAATCTACAGATAATGTAAATATTCTTTTGTGAGTATGCGCACACTGAGCTTTTCTTCAAATGTGAGAAAAAAAATCCATGTGCCTTATGCAAAAACCGAGGCTTCATCAAAATAACCGGCTTGTTTGAGGAAGAACAGAAATACTGTTTTTACTGGTGTTTTTTTTTTTTTATACCATGTGGGCTTTTCACGGGAATTTCTGGGCTAAAGGGGATACTTTCTGGGGTACCTCCTATCTCAAAGCCCACCAACAAGGAAACCGTTGCCCCGAGTGAGGAAGCCCAACCTACACTCGGACCGTGGACAGGATTCGAACCCGTGCACTTGGAGACCCCTCGAACCCCAAAGCACGCATGGTTCCACTGTACCACGGCTGCCTTCTTGTTTTTCTACTTCTTGTTCTCCTACTTTTACCGTTCTCTTGTTTTTCTTTTTCTATGTCTTGTTCTTGATCTTTTCCGCCTTCTCCACTTTCAGTCCAGGAACAGCTGCTGCCTCAGGATCTCCCATTTATAACAAGCTTTTCAAAATCTCAAAGGCTGAATGAACATTTCCAGCGGGGACGAACGGGAGACGCCTTGTTTTTACGATCACCGGCGTCTTTGGTGACAAGGGAGCCAACACACTCAAAATCCCCTCGTATGGGTATCTTTTCCCTCCTCGCGTGGATACAGGCATATATAATGTTACTCCTTTTCATACATCTTCATCTTGTGCCTGGATTATGCAGGGGGTTATGAAAAAGAGCTTAAATCACACTAAGGAGAAAATTTATACACCTTTCAGGCTATTCATACTACCTTTACTCTCGAGGGGACACTGGATGCATAATGAACTCAGCTGTAGGGTGTTTCTGCACCGCGCCCTTAGTACCTACCTAGTATCTATACGGACAGGGAAAAGGAGGGGCATGGGGGCGAGGGAGTTCTTTGGGTCTCATTGTCTGCAAGGCGAGTGGCAGTTCAGAGACTCGCCATTATGAGTGTTAAATAAAGGAAAAAAAAAAGGGGGACAATCTACAGGGACGTTACTGAATTAACTACTGGCCATTGTATTTGAGGGAACAGAGCTTCATGAAAGAGCCAATGATGGAGTGAGGTTCGGGACGCCCTATCAGAAGCTCCCTTTCATAAACCGCGTCAGGTTAATGGTTCACTGTGAAAGAAAACACGATTAAACGATTCTACAGACACAACAGTTTTATCGACCAAAGGAGCAATTAAAGCGTTTATGACTCCAAGCTTATGATTACCCATGGAAGGAGGACGAGACTGCCAAGCTCCTTGGTAACACCATCAGTCGACTCCGCCAAAATTTCTTAAAAGCTAACAGAACATAATGCAATAAAACCACTTTTGTAGTGTTTTCTTCAATTTCGGCAGACAACCATTTTAAGTTACAGAAATCTTAAGTCACACAGAAATGGACTAATAAGTAAATATATATATATATATATATATATATATATATATATATATATATATATATATATATATATATATATATATATATATATATATATATATATATATATATATATATATATATATGGAAAGTCTTTTGTGCTAGCAGAACATTATTATAGGACTTGTGAATGCCAATAATACGAGATGAAGGGAGCCCAAATATCTATCATTTTCTTATACAAAGCTTATCATCTTTAACTGTAGAAACTTATATCAAAAGAGTGTTTGTGTTTATTACGCGGTAAATGATCATATCGGTTATATTTCAGTAAAAGAAAATATCTTATTAATATAAATATCAATCTTCACTCATCCATGATGATGGAGAGCTTAATACAGAATGGAAAGTAGAATGTGACGGGTCTAATTTCTCAATTTTTCAGATCCCACGATCAAATAAGGACTATTTGCAAAGGCGAGACAATCAGTAGTGTTCTCATGTGTGTTGTGTCTATGAAAACATCGTTTAAAACTTTTCACCTCCACAGCAGATGGAGGCATATATCACAAACAAGCCAAATAAGGTTCTGAAACGTTTGTAATGCAGTCCAAACTGGTTACCTGGACTCTACATAACAAGTCTCATTAACATTATTGACGATGTAGATATAAACTTTATCACAATAAGGGAAAGTAATATGAGGTTAAAGCTGATCCTGTGTGTTTATTGGTGGCTACTATTTGCCGACTTTGTGCGATGAAACACACATAACATTGGTCTTTGTGTTCACGCTAGCAGACATGACGCAAAAACGGTGTCTAGAAAGGAAAAACTGAATGTAATATTTTATGCTTATTTTTATAAGTATCTGTTTTCTATGTTATATGATTAACGTACAAAAAATTGATTTCATAAAAAAAATATTCAATTTTCTTGCTAGATAAAAGCAAACCAACTTAATAACCTTTAGAAAGTGACAGGTGAACCCCTCAAACCAACCCCTTATGCCAAACAGTATTCTGCATCACACGGAACACAGTACACCTCACACCATCCTTACAGTATTAACTATTTTACCAATCAGAGAGGAGCTGCTCCCTTAATGCGATCAAGGCTCATGATCGTGCACGGTTTACGGGCATTCCTGCTGTTCCAAAAGGGATATTGTTGACGTAAAGTTTATCGTCCGTTATAGCTCGGCGGGTTGGTGCCTTCATCCTCCCAACTTTTGCAATGGAGGAGGTGGTGTTTTTTGTATTGTCTTACGAAAGACAGAGGATCCATTGTGTGCGTTGTTGGTGGAAGGGGCGTTGTGTCCACGTATACTCCCAAGGAACAAATGCAAAAAATTAACTGCAATAACAGTTCCCTTTATTGACCATAACAAGAACTCTGTCCGATTAATATAATTCACACCTTTTTGTAATGCATGTCAGATTATAATAAATTATAATTATAATAAAGTTACTTGTTCCTTGTTTTCATCAATATTGACAATTTTGTTTGATCTAATTTCACGTTATTATCCATATTTGAAAGTCACCATGATTTACAAATGTAGAGGACAGGGATATAAAGACTTAGGGAAAGTTACAGAGTACGTATAAAAAAAAGGAAAAGAGAATGAAGACGGAAGGAATAAAATCTATATAAAGGAGACAAGAAGAGACAGCTTGAAGAAAAGAACAGGAACAGAAGAGAGATACAATCGGTTACAATAGTTGTCAGGGTCAAAATGGACGTTTAAGTCTTATGGGTAGTTACTGTGCTGCGACTCACACTCACTGAAAGTGTTAAGTCAGCTACTTAAGTTTGGCAGCTGGGTTTACATTCACCTCTCGAATGTTAAGGTACACTTCAAGGATGGTGATTTAAACCCAAAACACATGACATGCAAATGGTTGGGCTGGTAAAAAGCTTGCACGATGCATCTTGATCCTCGTACACTAATCGTGTTGAATCCCTTAAGCCAGCATGAAAGTCGCCTGTCACTAGTGTAAGTGAGTAAGTCTTCATTTACTGCCGTCGTGGCCTCCAGAGTACATTTTCATTCCCTGGGTCCACTGCCTAAGAAAACATAAATGGTGCCATGTTCCGATGGTTAATCTGACACCCTTATCACCTAACAAGATTTTTGCTTCATAAAGCTTTTATGAAAGTAAATGAATGGTTTGATTTTATGGAGTTTATCTTAAAAAAAATAACAGTTTCATCAGCACGATTGAAAAGAAATAATATCTATTCTTCACACACTGAAGTAAAAGGAAGGTTCCTTTAATGGTGTGCACTTCCTCATATCCTGCGCAGTGGAGTGACGAGCTGACGGTTTCACAGAGCAAGGCAGCGGCTGGCGGCTGTGATCTGCCACGCGTGACTCATATCGCACACCTCGATACAACGACTCTTCCCACTGACACGCGATTACAATGCCTATGACTCTGCTATTTGCGAAGTGGAGCAACGCACGTCACTCTCATCGACTCTGGTAAGCAAACAAATCTAAAAAAATTCAAGCAATCGCCTACAAGAAGATCACACTTGGCACAGACAGGTGAGGGTGGAAGGTAATACATGCAAAGTGTCTTGACCAATCAGCGAGGGAAGGCCAGGGCGGTGGGCGGTCTCAGTAGGAGTAATAACTTAATTCCTGTCCCCTTACGCACAGCCAGACATACACTTTCCCTGTAGAATCTGTTTGAGGGTTTAGAATAAGAGCTGGACGTGACGTGGTGTGCTACTGAATACACTGCGCTGCTTCTCCTGATTCTCAAGGTGTTTGTGATCAAGTGTTTCCCAGTGGCTGTGGCTGTGTATCCTGTCTGCCCCATTCCGAAGAACTGATTCTAATATTCAAGAACGTGAAAAAAAGAAACTGCATTATTATTGTCTATCACTAAAGTAAGTCAAACATTTATTTACCTAATTTTCATGTTTTCAATTACCATTAACGTCATCTATTCTAGACAAGCCATATAAACTTCCATTTCCGTAAACATGAAGTCAATTGTTCCACCGACAATATCGTTACCGTATATCCTTGTGAAATGAAGAGTATACATCACCTTCTCTTCTTCAAGTTGGAAAGAGTACCAGTTTATCCTTATTACCAAACAGTGTGAGATATAATGAACTCCTAACATTAAATAATTATGAATATCGCAAAACATTCATGAAAAAAAAGAAAAAACATCAGAACATCTATATAAAATATCACGCATGCACACACACACACACACACACACACGAGAGAGAGAGAGAGAGAGAGAGAGAGAGAGAGAGAGAGAGAGAGAGAGAGAGAGAGAGAGAGAGAGAGAGAGAGAGAGAGAGAGAGAGAGAGAGAGAGAGAGAGAGAGAGAGAGAGAGAGAGAGAGAGAGAGAGAGAGAGAGAGAGAGAGAGAGAGAGAGAGAGAGAGAGAGAGAGAGAGAGAGAGAGAGAGAGAGCAGGAAAAACACTGTGGCAAAATTTGTGAATATGGAGATGCTTCCTCGTCTTGGTCTCTCCGCTGGGGAATATTTATGACCTGTGGGGACGAGAAGAAGGAGGAGGAGGAGGAGGAGGAGGAGGAGGAGGAGGAGGAAGAAAGAGAAGGAATAGAGAAGCAGGAAAGGCGGAAAGTTTGTTGAGAGACGCATGACGTAAATATATGCCTGAACAAATGATGAACAGAATGTAATAAACAGATAAATGAAAACCTGAAAAAAAATAAAGAAAAGAAAAACGAACAAACTACGAAGAAAAAATAAGAAAGAAATAATAAGGTAATGTGGAAAAAAAAAATGACAACAGAACAAGCAGCCAGCACTGAAGTAGGCCTTTTATTTTATTTTTTCCTTTTTTTTTTGCCTTGGTTCGCCCTCTTCCCTACATAGAAAAAAAACTATAAAGCAGATTAATAAAGTAAGAGGTTGGATGTACAGAACACTAACAACCTTCACAATTAAATATCAAGCGACGGAAGGAAACAAGCAAGAAACAGGGAACAGAAGAGCAGGTGAAGAAGGATTATGATGAGGTGCAAAAGTGAGTAAAATGCAGAGTTCACAGTAAAACAGGAGATGCGCAAGATGAAAAGTTGATGTCTGTGTGGATTGTTGCTAAAATGATAACACGTCGACAATTTAAAAGTAAGGAAATATAAAGTTACATTAAGAAGTAATTATATTTTTTCAGCATTTTACTTAGTCACCTATATTTGATTACTTTCCTCCTCCTCCTCCTCCTCCTCCTCCTCCTCCTCCTCCTCCTCTTCCTCCTCCTCTTCTTCTTCTCTCTCTCTCTCTCTCTCTCTCTCTCTCTCTCTCTCTCTCTCTCTCTCTCTCTCTCTCTCTCTCTCTCTCTCTCTCTCTCTCCTCCCTCCCTCCAGTGACGGGCACGCCCCTCCCAAGTGATATACGAGCGTGGTCTTTCCTCCACATGTTTTTACCTCCTTCCCTCCTGTCTCCCCTTCCACTCGTGTTTCTTCTCTTTTTATATCTTTATTTTCAGCGTCGTGTTCTTCTTCTCCTTCTCCGTTACCTGTCCCTCTGGTTTTATGTATCTATTTACTATTTATTTATTTTTTTTCTTCCATTCTTTGTCCTCTATTTCTTTACCAACATCTTCGCTACAACTTTTCATTCGTCCTGTTTCTTGTCCTTTGTACCATAACTCGACTTTTCTATTCAAACATGTATTTGGTCCTCAACTATTCATGTTTCAGTTTTGTGTCTGTATATCGCTATTTTCTATCGACAATACCCAAATTTCACTACTTTGACTTAGAGTATGGTTAAGAATAGCCTGTTGAACGAAAAAAAAAAAAATAACGTTGTAGTCTGAATCAGTGAGAAAGGATATTCTGTTTTCTTTTTCGGATTTTGAGAAGAGGAACAAATATTGGAAGTAAATCAAGTGAATGAAGGACTGAAATGTGGCAATATTGGCCCGCAGAGTTAAATAAATTTATTATTTTCCCTTTTTTTTTTTTTTTTTTTTTTTTTTACAAGTTCATCACAATACCGTGAAAGTGTAGAAGAGACGGCGATAAACTGAAAATAATATGATAAATAAAGGAGATCCATTATGTAAAATAGAAAGATATATACGGAGGAACTGTGTGTGTGTGTGTGTGTGTGTGTGTGTGTGTGTGTGTGTGTGTGTGTGTGTGTGTGTGTGTGTGTGTGTGTGTGTGTGTGTGTGTGTGTGTGTGTGTGTGTGTGTGTGTGTGTGTGTGTGTGTGTGTGTGTGTGTGTGTCGCATTCTTCCTTATGAATTCACCCTACTTGCATATCGATCACATAACGTATACATTTATTCAAACGGCAAGATTTAAAAATATTTCCTTTATTTCGTGGATGAAAGAGAAAGTTCGTACCTCGATAGCACTCCCCTACCCACTCCCCTTTCTTTTGCCACAAATGGTCCCTTTTCCACCTTTTCTTTCTCTCCCTATCGACCTTTATCTACCCTTGTATCTTACTCCTTTTCTCCTTCTCCTTTCTTTCCATCTCTTACATCTTCCTTATCTTCATTTCCTTCTGATCTCATTTTTCTTTCTTTTCCTCCTTTCTCCCTAATCTTCCCTCTTGCCACCCCCTCCACTCCTCCCCGTACTTCATATTCCTCCTCCTCTTCATGTCCCTCCTCCTGCACTTACTAATAAATACTAATTCCGACAAAAGAATGCCAAGAATGAGAGATCTGCCTCTTATCATGACCCGCCACTCTCCATCTATTCCGGTATTTTTACAAGACTCTAATTTTTACAACGTTCTAAGATGCATTCGTCGCTTTCTACATCCCGGAAGGCATTTTAGACCCCATCTCTTCTTCCATCCTTCCCTCCCTACATCCCTCTCCTACTCCTTCCTTCCCTCCTTCCCTCCATCTCCCCTCAGTGACGTAAATAAGAGCGGCACTAAAGAAAATAGGCCGTGTGTCTGAGGGGAGACTTTGCCGCTAGGCCCATCGGCTCCTCACGCCCTTCCCTCGTAAAGGCCAAACCCCCAAGGCAGGCTGGCGGCGGGAGGCTGAGGCGTAGGAGGAGGAGGAGGAGGAGGAGGAGGAGGAGGAGGAGGAGGAGGAGGAGGAGGAGGAGGAGGAGGAGGAGGAGGAGGAGGAGGAGGAGGAGGAGGAGGAGGAGGAGGAGGAGGAGGAGGAGGAGGAGGAGGAGGCCATTTATGATATCTTGAAAGAGGTATTTTTGGGGCATTTGGTTCTCGTGTGAATAAACAATAATAACAGAAGGAATTATTATGACAATGAAGATAGTGATGATGATGATGATGATGATGATGACAATAATAATAATAATAATAATAATAATAATAATGGTAATAATAACAATAACAATAATAATAAAAATAATAAAAATAAATAAATAAATAAATAAATGCATCACATAATCCTCAAGTACGTATATAAGAATCCATTAAAAAAGCTCCTCATTTAGAACAGAAACACGAGGTGGCAGTGTGGCTTCAATCTGAGGCTCCAGCAGGGTGAGTGAGGCGTGAGTGGAGGGAGACCGACACACATCACGTGGCGGAGGGACGCTTGTTGTGGAGGGCGTGATGGTCCGTCCTGTGAGGGAGGCAAGGGGGGGGAGGGAGCCATGCCGCCCCACCAACACCACTGACAAGAACCGAGTCTTACGCACAAACATGAAAAGTACAGTCATTCCACTAGTTACCACAGAAGTTAACAATATCGCGTTTGATTTTTATTACCCAGACATCAGGACGAATTCAGAAATCAACACCGGTAAAAGACTTGATTCTGGGCACAGAGGATAGAAAATATAGTAGTTTTAAAGAAGTTTCTCCACTCAAAATTGAACTATATCGTTTCACACTTTCGGCTTCTCTGAGATTGATAAAAAAAAAAAAAAAAACTGTAATACTCCGCCGGATACGAAAAAAAAAAAACTTAAATGTAAAACGAAGCCGCGAAAACGAGAAAACTCCCTTGAATACACCATTAGGGAACAAAGAAAAACGCGAACAAAGACCAAGTAAACTTAATAAAATCCTATTCTCACTTGACCTTCGGGAGGAGAAGCAAAGAAAGAGAGGTGACGCAGTTTAAGTGTTCGTCTTCATTCTCGGGTATCTGTTCTGCCTCACCTTTGCTCCACTACGGCCAATAAAGTTGAATTGGGGCGTTTGCGAGTACGGTGTTGCTTCGTCAGCGTTTAATGTTCCGACCAAGACGCGCCTCGCAGTAAATAAAGACCTCGATGACAACTCCAACCAGAGCCACCTTTGAGAGGCCTTCACTGCCTCCTCCACCTTAATGACTGTGAGAAGAGCAGGAACCGGAGCAGAAGGAGGAGAAGGAGGAGGAGAAAGAAAAGAAGGATAAGGAGCAGAAGGAGGAGGAGACGGAGAAGGAGGACGACGACGAAGACAAGAAAGGAGGGGAAGAGTAAAGAAGGAAGACCACATGATAAAGGATAAATGTAATTAAGTAATAAGACATGAAAAAAGTTAGAACAGATTGTGAGTTTCATAAATATTTTCAGAACAGTTGTTTCAATATTTGTTTTACTTTCTTTTCAGGTAAGGAACCAATCACATCTAGCACTTCTTACTGACTTCCCATACTTCACAGCAAGGTAAGTATTGTGTTCTTTAACCCCTTGAGTACCATGACGCGTTTCCATATTCATTCTGCTTACTATTTGGTGATTTTATGCAGCTACAGAAACTTATGTGGGAGAATGAAATAGTGAAGACTGTGGCCATTAATCTTCTGATCACCATAGACGCTTCCTAATGTCAATAAAACGGTTTAATCGTACACAAATCTTAAGGTAAAAATGTGCCCTGGTACTGAAGGGGCTAAATCTTCGTCGTATTTGTGCATGATGTCTTCTGGAACTCTTTTGTTTTTGCATTAACGTGCCATGTCCTCTTTATCCAGTGTTTCCCAGGCTCGTAGTACTCAGTGTGAAGCAAAGCCTGTTGGAGGGAGTCTCTCATGTGTCAATCTCTCTTTAATCTCTGTAGTTTTCACATTTCTTTTTCTTATCCAGCCATAATTTATATTTTTAGTTGATCATACCGTCAGGAAGTAAGTCTGGAATTACAAATCTACATATATTACTCAACATATTCAAGGGGACCAAATACTGTTCTCATTAATATTTCTTGATCTTTTCCTATGTGTGTTTCTAAAATATTTATTTTCACGGTTTAGCAAGAGTCGGCAGATTCATGAAACAGGCAACATCTCAAGTTCTTATCGGAGTATACTTTCCCTTTCCTTCACACATTAAAGAAGCAAGTTTTCTTTGTCATGCCACCCGACGCCATGCTCCTTTATGAGGCTTTAGCCTTTTACTGGAATGTGACACTTGCTCCTTCACAACATTCCATGAAGCCTCCTTTCTTAAAATCCTCACTTTCCTCTCACCAACTCTCAAACTCAAACCTATGACCCCAAACAACATTCCTCTTTTTCCCTCCCTCATCCTACAAGGCCTCCACGCCCACCATCACTCCGCGCCTCCACGTCCCCTCTGGGCTTCGTTTTGCTCTCAAACTTGTGGACAACGAAGACCTTTAGCCCACCCTTGTTTACCTTCGCTGATATTAAGCGCGACCTGCCATCGGGACTGTTGACATGTCGGGCACCGCAACACAACCCCTGTTCTTTCTCCCTGTTTTACTCTTTCCTCCCCTTCCTTCTTCCTTCACCCTGGCTGGGTTGCTCGAAGGATTCCCAGCCGTAAACGAGACTTGAAACGCCGCTGACTCGGCTTGCAAAACATTCGCGTTCATAAGAAGGCAAAGGAGTTGATTGAGTTACAGTCATTTAATGTTCTCTTAAAAAGCAGTAAAACCTGTGTCGAGTGCACATAAACCTTAGAACCGAACAATGGAACACTGCCACGTTTCTCTAATCTATTCTTGAACTCTTCCGCGTTTCTGTAATCAGTTTGGTCTCTAATGGGTGAGTTTCCTTGTCTTCTTCACCGATCGACTCCACCAGTCCAAGAGGGCAAGATCCCCAGAAATGGAGCTGCTATAATAGTCTATAAAAAAATAAAATTGTGTGTGTGTTACATGCCTATATACTAACTCGTGACATTATCGAACTGAAAGTAAATCTATTTTTTTTATACTGAACACATACAGATTACAAAAAGAAAGATAAAAAAAAATGGTAGCATGATCTGTACGCGACGAACACTTGGAAGAACAGCAATAGTCATACAAATCTCATGTTTTCAGATAGTCTTAGTACAATAAGCCTAACATTCTCTTTTCCTCCTTAATGTTTCGCTGCTCTGTAAGTGTATTTCTCCTCCAACTCCCCATATTTGATACCATAAACCTCGGCCCGGGAGAGACGGTTAGGACGATGTGTAGATGCGCAATACAACAAACTACTCAAGATTTGTGTCTCGTCGGCCCTTCCTCCTACATCTGACTTTATGGATTGGTCGCCACACCATTCAAGGCTCTCGATTGTCTCACTTTATCGAGGCACAGCGAGTCCGATCCAAACTGTTGTCCACAATAACGACTATGGCGATTCTCTTTTTTCGCTACCGTGATCTTCTATACGAGTCTCATCTGCTGATCCAACGCCACCACTCTGCTTATTTGCCGGCTCTAGTAATCTGCTTTCTTACATAAAAAAAGAGCTGTGCAATGATAAACATATGCTACGTCACGTTTAGAATATTTTCCCAAAACAAAATAATTTCACATCTATTAAGCAACATTTTTACCTTCACGAAAAGGAACTTACCTAAACGTCACCTTCAAAGTTCACTTGGTAAAGACATTTTCATAATAAAATCCTAAGACAAGGAAAATAGTGTGGGATATTTCCTGCAAGTCTCTTCAAAGCTGCTATTTTTTTACTCCCATCTTGGAGGTCACCACCGCCGAGGTTCGCTTCACACCTGCAGCAGCAACAATTGATTTCATTCGCAAGATTTGTGGTCGCAATGTGACTTTTACGGCCCTCTCTTAATGATATACTGACACCGCTGCGCACTTCCTTTACAAATCCAGCTCTTCATCGTTACCTACCACGCCCACCACAGCCACTCCTCCTTGCCTTTTTAGAAACACATCAGTCTAGAAAATAATAATAAAACTTTGCAGCACTAAGTCACCGCATTACGCTCCTTGCATGCGTGATGGGAGCAGTTTACAAAATGAGAGAAGTAGGATTGCAGAGAGTAAAATGATGAGGTTCTGGTTACAAGACTTAGGCAGATTACAAAACCACAACTATACAGCCATCATCTTCTTCCACCTCCTCCTCCTCCTCCTCCTCCTCCTCCTCCTCCTCCTCCTCCTCCTCCTCCTCCTCGTCTTCTTTCTTCTCCTCTTCCTCCTCTCGGCTTTGAAGTTTATAGGCGTGCCGTTGACAAGAAAAACTAACCAGAACCACCATTTTTTTTCCTTTCAAAGCACAGTTTTACGACAACACGAAAACAATGAAATATGAAGACCAACACACAGCTATGAGAAACACGCCTACGAATCGCTTACAATACACAGATCCTTTAAAGCTGAAGAAAAATACAATCTGACACCAAATTACTTTATCATTACACAATTGCTGTTGAGTTACGTGAGTGTGGCGTGAGTGAGGGAGCACGTGAGGAAGGCTACCCCATACGAAAACAATTCTTCAGCCTGGTAATTACGATGCTCACGGCAGCCAAATAGCAGTTGAACCTCTTGCCCCGGGATGGTGGTTCAGACTCCTCGCATCTGCCTTTGTCTTCAGTCCTGTGAGTGCTTCAGCTAGGAATGTTAAATGGCCACAAAACACCACAGCTGCTGATTGGAAGGGAATCTTTCTGCGCTCTTCCTGCCCTGGTCTTAGAGAATGCAGAAGGAAGTTACTGCTGTGGAACGTTATGAGCAGAAGATACTAAGGTCGGTTAATTGAAGGTTACATTTCATATCTCGGATAATAATGTCTTGTCAGCGTCTCTCTCTCTCTCTCTCTCTCTCTCTCTCTCTCTCTCTCTCTCTCTCTGTTGAAGAAGGAAGAGATAAGAGTAAAAGAAAAGGAGGAAGAAAAGGAAAAAATTAGTCTAATCACGAAAACATCAACAATTAATAATAAAACAGTAACAATGACAAACACGCCTTTAGAGACTGTCATCATATGCTTTCAGACTCAAAAACATGAACCAACAACATAAAACACCCGTCACTATTTACCAAGAACGAAAAATAAGAATAAACCAAAGAAATAAATGAATAGATAAACAACCATCATCACCAACCCTCACCTCACCATCAGCATCACCACCAGCATCACCACAGTACCTACTCTCCTCATCACCAGTCATCACCAGTTACCATCACGACGCCATTTACCATGCAGCTATTAACAGCCTCCGTTATTAGTGCCGTTATCCCAATTATTGCCCTCAATGAAGAAGAAGAAGAGGAGGAGGAGGAGGAGGAGGAGGAGGAGGAGGAGGAGGAGGAGGAGGAGGAGGAGGAGGAGGAGGAGGAGGAGGAGGAGAAGAAGAAGAAGAAGAAGAAGAAGAAGAAGAAGAAGAAGAAGAAGAAGAAGAAGAAGAAGAAGAAGAAGAAGAAGAAGAAGAAGAAGAAGAAGAAGAAGAAATAACAACAATAATAACAACAAGAAGAAAAAGTGAAAAAAAGGAAAACCAAATTGACCAACCGTACATAAATCAAACAGAATAAAAAAAAGATAAAAACACGATAAGAAAAAAAAAAAAATGAACTGGATTGCAAAAATTAGAAATACATCATTAAAAAATACTTGTCGTGATGCTTTCAGTGCCACCAGAGCCCCACGTGGCATGGCTCCCTCCACGCCACGCTGGCAACCTGGCATGTAACGACAACTTCTGCCCGAGGAACACGAAACAGCCCCCCTCGTCGTCTACTAAAAATGCCGCTTTATATGGAGGGCAAATCCTTGGCATCCTGGAGTGCCTCTCTTGTAACGTGACACCAGCCCTTTCCCCACTCCTCTCCACGGACCCTTTCCCTCCTCCTTCTCTTCTTCCTCCACTATTTTTTTCTTTTCTTCTGGTCTTTTTTTTTCTACAGTCTCTTCTTTTTGTTCTCTGCCTCTTCCTCCTCCTACAATTCTTCCATCTTCTTCTATTTTTTTTCTAAGATTTAAGTATCCGTGCATGATCCCACAGCTATGCCTCATAACTGCATAACATCACTTGGAGAAAAATGTGAATGAAACTGACTCAGATGCAATTAGAGAGGGAATGAGTGACGGAAAAAAAAAAAAAAAAGAAAAATTAGCAGAGCAAGACGTCATAGCAATGGAGCTGATGACTTTAGCAGCCTCTTGACAGTACGAGTGATGGTGAAGAAAAAATAAATGACATTCTCACAGCGATAGTTATCAGGGTCAGGATATTCATTAAGTTTTATGGGTTTGTTTTACTACGCACGAGTACAGATGATGCTACGGATTTGTTGAGAGGCATGTGTGTGTGTGTGTGTGTGTGTGTGTGTGTGTGTGTGTGTGTGTGTGTGTGTGTGTGTGTGTGTGTGTGTGTGTGTGTGTGTGTGTGTGT
This sequence comes from Portunus trituberculatus, assembly GCF_017591435.1. Lineage (NCBI taxonomy): Eukaryota > Metazoa > Arthropoda > Malacostraca > Decapoda > Portunidae > Portunus > Portunus trituberculatus. The sequence continues at coordinate 12,071,994 of NC_059303.1, read as the reverse complement.
GTGTGTGTGTGTGTGTGTGTGTGTGTGTGTGTGTGTGTGTGTGTGGTGAAAGTTAAGGAGAGTGCTGAGGGAAGGAGCTGCGGTCTACCTCTCTACGGTACGAACTTAATGAACTGTATGTTACGAATCTCTCTCTCTCTCTCTCTCTCTCTCTCTCTCTCTCTCTCTCTCTCCACACACACAACAACATCGGATCCCCTTTAGTCTTCGTCACAACAGAGAGAGAACAGTGCTAAGCCTGCAGGTAAGTAAGAGCGACTGTCATGCCTTGTTTTTCCACTAACATGAACGTTACAGCGATTATGATCCATTAAGCGGGACTCCTAACTATGGCGGCCGTGTTAAAATGGCTGCCTTGCTTGCTGCTCCTGGACCGCTGTGTTAATCGCGGGCTGGTGGCTCATGCTGGGTAGTCATTAGAGGTGGTGGGTGGGAGGGACGTGTCGAGGGAAGACGTGAGACTGAACTCTGAATATTGTCCTTCATGACCTTACTGGTTCTTGTTTCCGTCCCTCAATTTTTTTTCTCTCTTTTTTATCCGTGAAATCATATGTGGATTATTTATCATCGGAAATTGTCTCTACTGTCACGTGAAAAATAGTTGATAATACAAACAAGGACGAAATGACGTGTAAAAGAAAAACTGTTCAGTGTTCGAAAACTGTCAATATTTCCAGCAATCGTGTGTTACAAATGCTGTCCTATCAATGTAGAAAGAAACTGAAACAATTAAACATGAAACTGAAAGACATTGTTATTTATTCGGTCTATCGTTATATTTGGAACTTCCACGATATTTCACAAACCAGTCTTTGTCGGCTCTCTTTGTCCCCACCTGCCACAGTCTGCCATGCTTACCCTCGCCCAGACCTGCCTCACCCATCCTGACTATGACTCAGTCCAGCCCGTCTCAAATAGTTAAGGCACGTGTCAGGGTCAGTGTGCTTGTCGCTCCTCACAGCTAATACTCGCAAATGACATACATGTAATGACTATTGGAGAAAAGCACATTTTTTTCATTTAAAACTTGAACGCATCGAAATTTATCAAAGAACACAGGACGAAACAAAGTACAAATTGGGTCTGGAGGGTGGCATGTATGAAATGTTTATAAAAAGCATATATTACACACACACACACACACACACACACACACACACACACACACACACACACACACAAAGAGGAAAAACGTAAACTACTCTTAGTAATCTATTTTATTTACTTATTTATTTACTAATTAATTAATTAATTTTTTCTTTATTGTTCTAAGAATCATCTGATTTTTCAGCAGCAAAATCAAGACAGTGTTGTGTCACATCCGACGAAACAGAAAAATCCGGATGGAAGTAATCAATTCAAATCAGACTCCTCCTTGAAAGCACAGAGCTAAGGAAGGACCAATAGATTTGGCAAGCAATTAAAGTATTCTGTATTATGAAAGTAATGTTTAGTTTCTCAACATCGAAAGAAAAGGACTACGAGGTGGCCCCGACGTGCTACTGTTAACCGAAGGTGTGGTGGTGGTGGTGGTGGTGGTGGTGGTGGTGGTGGTGGTGGTAGTGTGGTTGTGGTGGCGGCGGCGGCGGTGACGTTGGTGGCGGACAGCTACCATACCTTCAGCGGAGACTGGAG
>NC_059303.1:12032859-12065359 GCF_017591435.1 Portunus trituberculatus | reverse complement strand
CGTAAGTAGTTTTCGTGGTTTAAAAATACAAACATATGTGGTAATACTCCACGAAAAAAACGTTCTCAAAATACAAAAGTAATACCAAGGTGATGTAATTACTTTTATCAGATACAAGACCAAAAAACAGATAACAAAAAATTAGCTCACAAGTAACATGTTAACTGAACAGACGGATGGCACGGTGAACAGACAGTGAATAGGTAGGATTATTGTTCTAAAAGTGAAAACTGTTCTAAAATGCGATGTACACTTGATGTCTCTCTCTCTCTCTCTCATACAGGTTGCTAGCATTATACAGCTATACAAATGCATAAAAAGAATAGAGGAAACAAAAATAATTACACCAGCATTTGCAGGCAGCAGGCAAAAGTCACTGTTGAGCATTGCTGAAGACAAATATTTTTCCTTATAAAATATCTAGCAATTCTTTTATGTGCTAAAAGTAAAAATTGAAAGAAAAAACATAAACACAAGAAAGAAGTATAAGAACCTTTATTACAAAAAGAATGAAACATGACGTATTGTCAAAATCATTATTACGGAAACTCACACACACACACACACACACACAGGAAATTAGTATTAAAACAATTGCTAAACTGAGTTTAGATTATATCATATAAGCACAATTATTTACAGTAGCTTATATATCAACATGGGCGCTGGACGTTCAAAGCAATTTTAAACAGCTGAAAAATAACCTCACTTAATACACATGAAAAAAAGAAAAAGACCTCCAACACCATTCATCGCAGCAAATACAAATACGAAATCTATTCCTTTTAGAGTTGTGTTTTGTGCGTGAGTGTTAGATGGGTTGTAATGAAATACAGAAGATGAGGATATTATTTTTTCTTTCTTTGCTTTCCTATTTCTTCCATATTTGTATCACATACTACACCACTGAGGCACAATTAGCAAACACCTCATGCGAGTCAGCGGTAATAACGAATAAATTTTAACTGCGTAAAGAAGCAATTCCAGATGACGTAATGTATGTATTAGTTACGCTACGTGGGGAACAAAAACATATAGGAGCATAAACATGTTTTACAAACCTATACACACAAGTGGACATCAAATAAAATGTCGATTTGTACAAATAATTACTCGATTGAATTATAAAACAGGAAATTTTAATGCAAAGATCCTTTTTCTTTATAAATATCAATGCAATTGCATTTTGAAGTATCAAGAAGAGGAAAAAAATATGTATGAATATGATATAAGTGTATTCCTCTCTTACACTCTGCAGGGGCGTCCTTGCCCGCCGCTTCAATCTATGCCGCCGCCGCCGCCAGTGTCCCCGCCACCTGAACTGAACTATTACCCATATCGTTGAATAAATGGTCGTAACCATACTGTCTTAAGAAAAAGGAAAATGCCGTATCATATCAGGATTTTCTAAAAAAAAAAAAAAAAAAAAAAAAAAAGATAAAAAGTTGAATAAGCATTTTTAATATAATTCTATCTACATGTATGTACTGTACATAAAAACAAGAATGGTTTTCTTTCAAAGTAAACATATAACTTGTTTTCTCTCTACGTTGCTTGGCTTGTGTTCTGCTTTCCTCTCTGGAGACATTTTTTAGCCAGATAACGAACATTTCCGCATAGGAGGCGGCGGTACAATTCCCGCCGCCTGTCGGGCGCACCGCCCCATGCCGCGGCCAACTGCGACTTTGATTTTCACCATCCATTTTTACACCAATGAAAATGATAAATAACTAGCAACAGTGTGCAAACTGTCAATTACATTTTATTTCAACATCAAATTACGCGAACTCATTCATCCAAAAGCATTTATATAAATAAGGACAGGATTTACATGGTCTAAGTATCGTCGGAGGTATATCGTGAAACAATGCTCTTTATTGAGTTCCCAGATGTTTATGGGGTTCATTCAAACTTTTATATTCACATTCCAACGTGCAATAAACTTAAATGACTAGGTAACAACAGCAACGGTAAAAACACCTGTGAGCGATCAGGTGACGGCGGGTATACGTTCGTGCACTGAACTTTGTATGTTACAAGTCTGTGTAATTCACTGTTTGATCTGCTGCAGTCTCTGACGAGACAGCCAGACGTTACCCTACGGAACGAGCTCAGAGCTCATTATTTCCGATCTTCGGATAGGCCTGATCAGACCAGGCACACACCACACACCGGGACAACAAGGTCACAACTCCTCGATTTACATCCCGTACCTACTCACTGCTAGGTGAAAAGGGGCTACACGTGAAAGGAGACACACCCAAATATCTCCACCCGGCCGGGGAATCGAACCACAGTCCTCTGGCCGTGTGTGTGTGTGTGTGTGTGTACGAACATACATGCATGCGTCAGTAGCAAATAGAAAAGATTAGTGACGATAGAAGTATGAAATGCAAAGTAACAAATAATGATATGGGAAAACAGGCTCCAGAAAAGCTGTCTGCCTTCATTTGAAAGAAACCTCAGCCGCCCAAGTTGCCTTTCAACTACACACACACACACACACACACACACACACACACAGAGAGAGAGAGAGAGAGAGAGAGAGAGAGAGAGAGAGAGAGAGAGAGAGAGAGAGAGAGAGAGAGAGAGAGAGAGAGAGAGAGAGAGAGAGAGAGATTAAGAAATACAATAATACGTTTACTTACATCTTGACGTCGCTTGCTTTCTGTACACTGAGGGCTTCCTGGAAATAAATAATCCATTATAATCAATCTTATATCTATTGATGGCTGCAGAAAAAAAGTGTGTGTGTGTGTGTGTGTGTGTGTGTGTGTGTGTGTGTGTGTGTGTGTGTGTGTGTGTGTGTATTAGTACAAAACTGTAGAATTAATAAACGTTTTATTAAAAGAATATTAACGTGATACATCACTACAAAAATGCAGTGGACGGATATCTTGCCTGTTTCTGTTTTTTTTTTTTTTTCATTTATTTATTTTTTTTATTTATTGTCATTGTTTGCATCAACAGTTATATGTTAATCAGTATCAACACGGAGGCTTCCCAGCATGACGTTTATCGCAACAGTCACGAAGCATTCCGCTGGTCACCATTAATCATCACACGCTCTGCGACATGCATGACTGATCTGGCAGCCAATTAACCATTGAACCTTACTGAAGAATCCATATTTTATGACCCTCATTGATATATCAACATGTAATATTATGCTCATATTCATAACTTGGGTATTTATAATGCAATAATGTGAAGAAAGACAGGTTAAGTAATTTTTCAAACAGCATAACATGAAATGTGTGTTTGCATTTGCATGAAAAAATAATAATAATAATAACGAGGTATAATAATGAAATATTTTAAATGTATTATAATTATGCTCTGTTCTTCATCCAAAACCTGCTACTCCTCATGCCTTCGTCAGCAACGCTTCCGTCGGTTATCTACACCAAAGTCCTGCTTGAGAGAATCCTTCATAGAACATAACGCCAGCCTATCCTGCTAATCTGCTTTCCTCTCCTGAAGCTGCTCACTGATATTCTCTTGTTTCTAGAGTGAAGGTGATGCGTTTATCAGCATGGAATGATTCACCTCCCGCATTTCTGTGCATATTCTTCAGCCAGCCATTTTAAAGTTCACCAGCTATCTCGTTTTCTTTGTCAGGCTCAAGGTCAGCGGTACTGAAATGGATAAGTACGATTTTCGCAGAAGCTTTGCCTAACACTAACAAACTTCTAAATCGTGCAGTAACCGTGAATTAAGCCTGCGTGAGGAAGAAAAAAAGTTATTTTTTATATATCTAAAGGAAGTACAAAAGGAAACCGAAGGTGAATAAAGTGAGTTCGCACGGCTAACCCATTAATTTCACCGGGCCAGCCCCACGTCACGTCCTCGACCAATCACAGCCCAGGCTCCCGGCTCGGCAAGGAATGGCCGCCGAGCAGGAAACATTTTCATTTTGTTACATACGTTTCATTTTTGGTTGGGTAAGGGCAGCGTGGAGGAGCGTCACCCCATCCCGTGCCTTCTCCTCCTTTCCTCCTCACTCTATGTCGGTGAATCCCTCGGGTGTTTCATGAATAGTTGAATATTGACATGATGTAATACCTTTGTTTACACGATACAAGCGACTTCTACCAACTACTAGGCGAGACTGCGCAAACGCCCATTGGACACTCACAGCGCATATGCCTTCAAATCTACTTCATTCGAATATCTTAATGAGGCATGGGAAGGTTAGTTGTCTTCCTCCCTTAAGCCTTCACTTTACACTGTATCTTTACAAAGCTTGCGATGTGTTACCGATACGGGAAAAATAAAACCAAGCAAAGGTAATGACTGAACTGTGGTGTGGTTCATGTTGCCAGGTCTTCATTAGAGGTTTCGGATAAGGTTAGCAGAGGAGGCTGGGATCAATAGGAGGATGTTTGGGAGGATAAGAATAACATTATTTAAAATTCATGGGGAAGCTTTCTGAGAAAAATCCAATTCCTGAAAATAGACACTAAAGTTTTAAGAGCCCCCGATGACTCCTTGTCTGAGACTTTTCGTAGGAAAGTTTGCCAGGGTGACGCCGAGCCTGCGATGGTGGAGATTGGCAGCGGCTGATCCTCCTCCAGACCCTCCAGCCCACCCACCCATCCAACACTCGCCTGCCCACCACCACCACCACCCACTCATACTTTGTTTCACTGTTTCTATCTCCAAACACACAACTTTCTCGGCAGTTGCCTTTGTGATGGTGGGTTTAGTAACAGAAGTATTTTATTACCAAGCTTTTTCATCATTATATCACGGGGACGATGAAGTTTTGTTGGAAAATTTAGGATATGAAACTTTCAGCTTAATAATTATGCATTTTGCAATTAATGTGTCATAACAAGGTTAACGATGACCCAATAGTGCTATCTTATTCACTTCTATTCTTTATATAATCACTTTGATGTCATAAAGGATTAGCAACACATAGATGTAAAAGGTATGCTGGCTTATCAAGTGTGTGTGTGTGTGTGTGTGTGTGTGTGTGTGTGTGTGTGTGTGTGTGTGTGTGTGTGTGTGTGTGTGTGTGTGTGTGTGTGGGGGTAGAGTAAGCATCCTTCAACATGTAGACTATTTGAAAAACGAAAGAGGTAAGAGTAAGATCTCTCTCTCTCTCTCTCTCTCTCTCTCTCTCTCTCTCTCTCTCTCTCTCTCTCTCTCTCATCCATGTATTTAATTCTAGTAGCGTTTGTGTCACTCCAATCCACAAAAGTCTGAGGGCGACGAAAAGGTTTCAGATCATAAAGATTAACGGACTGGATGGAAGGAGTTCAGTGTAATCAGTAAAGTGACTGCTGCCTACACTCCATTACACGTTACCGGTAATTGTTGATAAAGTTTCAGATATCCTTTCAGATGAGAACACATAGGCCTGCTACTTAATCTCTCTCTCTCTCTCTCTCTCTCTCTCTCTCTCTCTCTCTCTCTCTCTCTCTCTCTCTCTTACAGGTCAGTACTCTATAGAAGTCAATCCTCCTGAAGGCAAATAAAGTCCTGATTAATAGAACAGTCTTCATTGCACTGTATTTCATTCACAGGTGCTCTGACTTTTGTTGAAAATTTAGTTACTTAATACTTAAGTGTACAAGAAACTCCTGGTGCCTCTGAGGTTATTTAGGATAGTTTCCACTCTAAAGGAAGGCCGAGGCAGGATTCTTCGGGTTGAGCAATAGGTTACCACTGGCTTTCGTTCGCCATCTTAAACTTTGGCAACGGTTCCAGGGGCGGGAGGAGCTCCAGCCCCCTCGCTTCCCATTTTCTCTTATACAGCATGTGACTTCCAGGACGGGGAGACCGAGGCCCTCAAGTCTCCGCTGGCGGGTGTGAGTTGGTGGCCTTCCTTGTTGTAGGTTCTCGTCTCTCCTCTTCCGTAGTGTTGGTGTTTTGCTGGATGAAGTAGACCAATGACTAATGTAGCTAATTTCTTCCTTTGGTTGTAGTGTAGATGACTGAATAAACTGTCGGGTGTGCTATCGGTGTGATGATGATCAAGCTCACAGAGACAGATATGCAATCAAATAAAACTTTACTGCGCTTGTGTTTGTCGTGATGACTCTTTATGCGATGGAGGGAACGCCAAGCATCGCTATTTGGAAAGTTCAAACTAGGCCAAAAAAAAGTCTTCGTATATCATTTCTGTTACGGAGAGTACAGTGGTATACAGACAAGGTACCGCACCATGAGGCAAAGTAAAGCTGGCAACAATCTATTCTCATCTTATGTCTGACTTTGTTTTTAGTTTTAAGGTGCCATCATAGCGGCTCAGTTGGTCGTCAGAGGCACGAGGACTGAAAGTGTGGTAGATATATCAATCACATCAGTCACTGCATTTGCTATCTGGGACGAAAACTAAGATATTTGCAAAAAATTACATCAGCAAAGCCTTGTCATATGCCGAAATCTGTAGCTTTCAAAAATAATAGCGCAAATTCTTGCGAGTATATGTTCTCTAGACGCGCTACCGTGATGACGGCGGGGATACGGACTGGGATAGTGACAGAGCCTGAACATCTGACGCCGCCGCCTAACATTCCAAAACATTTCGATCCCATAAATCCGCTTGAGTCTTCTGATTTGTCACTAACGAAAGCTGCATTAAACCACGCTTAGCCGTAACTGCTGCCTCTCACACTTAACGTGCTGTATATAATTCTTAGCTACAACTGGGTTTCGGGGAACCCCCTTCAGGGGACCTGCAGGCTGGGCCGCGGTGAGGGTGGCTGTCATTTTCTCTGCCGCAACTTCGCTTGTTTGGATGGGAAAAATATGCAGCGGTTGCATTGTTGATGCAAATTATCAATGTAACTTGCAGAGAAGCAAAATAATATTCTTTTGTTTAACCAGCTAGTGTTAAAACTCTGAGTAGTGTTTTGTCTTGAAAGATAACCGGATTCTCCATACTTTCAGCTTATCTTTGTCTCTCACCAAGTCCAGCTCAGCATAAATAGAAACCTCTCGTAAAGTAATAGGAAGGAAGATTGCTTTTGGAGAGCTTTGAAAATTTTTAGAATATGTCTCCCTCTCTCTCTCTCTCTCTCTCTCTCTCTCTCTCTCTCTCTCTCTCTCTCTCTCTCTCTCTCGCGTAGATAAAGAAAGATGGTCGGCAACACTGATTTTATAAGAAACAAAAGATACCTGGCCAAGAAATACAATAATCTGGAAAGACTTGATATCTGCTATCTAGCAAAACATGGACCACCACTCTAAACACAAACATATTCAACAGTCATATCACGAATTCTATATAATAAATGTTCGATGGAGTGTCTCTTTATCTGGTTATAGAGCCCTGACATTTTCTAGGTATCTTAGTCGTGCGGCGGATGAGGCGACAGGACGAAACTTGGCTTGTAATTTTAGCAGAGACGTACTTGTCCTTCGCCTTCAAAATTGTGGTCACGTTTTTCATTTTCTCCTGTAGGCCTTCCTACGGTCCGATCTGTATTCCTGGCTCGATTAGTATTTCTGGAAAGTCACTCCTGTGTGGGTCTTCTCATTTTTCTCCATTTCTCTCTCTCTCTCTCTCTCTCTCTCTCTCTCTCTCTCTCTCTCTCTCTCTCTCTCTCTCTCTCTCTCTCTCTCTCCAGTCCCCCCCAATATTTTTGCTAGTAAGGTTCCGGTGATTCAATTTAATGCTTACTGTATCTTGTTCTATAAGTAAGGTTTTCTGCAATACAGAGTTTTATTCGTTATATAGGAAGGAAAAAAAAGATAAAAACTGAAGAGTTCACAATCTCCTTCCTTCTACTCCATGGCGTTCTCTCTCCTCGCCTTTCATGTTGATTTGGTTCCTGTCGGGTACGCGAGGAAAAAGGAACGGAAAAGGAGAGTACTGTACCCGCCCCCCCCCCAAAGCCCTCCACCCATTCCATGTCCACGGCAGTAGACAGAAAGGGAGCTGGCAGTCTCCTCGACTCTCTGAGGACATCGCCAACGGGTCTCTTTAATTAGATTTCGCGTTCTGGGGAAGATTTCGCTGTGGAAGGCTAATCTCGACCTTCTCACAGTCCTCAAAAGAGTCTTTGTCGATATTATCCTTTTATTTGCAGCCTCAGATCCATTAAAGAAGCCGCTTTTTTTTTCTCTCTCCATTTGGTGAATCGATTGAACAAGTTCGTTTTAGTGGAAGATAAAAATCGTGTTCGTTTAGTCCACTTGTCTTGAATTTGTTTCTGGCGTTTGTGTGGCTTCCTGCGACGCATCAGCTTAGACATTCTGCCTTTGTTTCACAAACTTATGCATATATATATATATATATATATATATATATATATATATATATATATATATATATATATATATATATATATATATATATATATATATATATATATATATATATATATATATATATATATATATATATATATATATATATATATATATATATATATATATCACTAGTTAGTAATGTGGGTCTCTGTTTTAGTGGTGCTTTTAGTTTCATTCTTGCTTCGCTGCCATTTGCTGGTGGTCACCTTGTTGCCGGGCGATGCTTGCGGGTGTAATTGGGCGTTTGCGTTCCCAGCATCCTGTTCCTCCGAGGAACCTCACACTTGTTCTCTCCTTTCGGGGTCTACATCTTTTGTATCTTAACGACGACTTAATGTCTCGCTCATATGCCGAGCACTTGGTTACATATTATTTACATATTCCTATGATAGTTCATACATGCATATGTGCTGCCAAGCCAAGACCATATGAATATTTATGATTTGTTTTATCATAAAACTCGACTTTATAGCGTGTTTTGAACGATTTATTTCTGCCATATTGTAGAGTTACTCGTACAGCGAGTATAAATAAAATAAATTCAAGATTAATATCCATACGTGAGAGCAAGGTTGTGTGCCGCTGACCTCCGTAAGAATAATTGTAAACCAGATTGATGAAACAAAAATTCATAAACTAAGAGTAAATCTTCGTGTAAACGTACTTCAGCTAAAAGAAACTCACAAACAGGAAACAAATACTGAATGAAGGCTACAACACAAACAGAAGCAGCAAGGTAATGTCCTGCATCTCCGGCGACTTTGTCTTTGACGTTTCCCCGACCACTGTACAAAACTCAGGCAAAATCCTTCCTTAAGCCATCATTTCCCCTGCGCCTCTGCCAAGTCTCGTCCCCTCCTTGCCACGCCCTGGGTCTGCCAGCCTAATGCTCCCTCGGTTTACAGGCCCCTCGGATCTGCAGACCAATTTCTTTGATTGGGTTCTGCAATCGGTCTCGTTGACATCAGACTTGTGGACCAAATGCTAATTTATGCCGACGTGAGCACAGAGAAGAATCAGGGGAATCAGAGAGAAGAGAAAGGGCAGACCAGAGGAAAAAGGAGGGGGGTGATGAACAAGAAAGAATGGTAAAAAGATGGTGACTCGGAAGGAAGAACAAAAGAAGAGAAAACAATAGAAAGGAAGAACTTAAGTGTGGAGATGAAGGTGAAAGTAAAAATAACATGGGAGAGATAGCATAAAGAAAATGACAAGACATCGTGTTTTTCTACTGCAAAACACAGCCCTTGAAGATGAACCGTTCCGCACACAGTATTCACTTGCATATACATCCAATTATTTTCCGTCTGAATAATTTGGTCAGCAGAGCACAATGAAACACAAAACATTTTATATTTTTGCAGGAGTTATCGACCTTTGAGGCGCCACACATTCCTCCACACCTCCCCTTAGTCCCTAAAACCCGGCGGTCTTCATCACCCTTAATAAAATCCATAGTTTCTTACAGCCCAGCCTCGCCCCTCTTCCGCCATTAGGCTACTACCCCTTAATAAACACTCCGATGCCTTGTCTCTCCTTCATTATCTGCTCCGGTGTCACTAACCTGCAGGCCATCAGTATGCCCTCCAAGCCGCCTCATTTCCGGCCCGACTTCCGACCAGATGTAATTTCCTTTTCGGTGACGCTGGTGGTTTAGGTAATAGTGATGGTGGTAGTGGTAGTGGTGGTGGTGGTGGTAATGGTGTTGGTGGTGATGGTGGTCGTTATGGTGGTGGTTATGGTCTTGGTGGTGGTTATGGTGATGGTAGTACTAATGGTGTTGATGGTGAAATGGTTGGGATGTTTGTGGTAATAGTTGAAGTAATAATGAAGATGTTGGAATATTATTAACATTTTGAGCCTATCACATTTTCTCTACCAATCTATCAGTTACATTTATTTGATTTTTCTCATTTTTTATATTTGGTGTTTATTTCACATAGAATTCTTTGTTTAGCTGTTTCTGCCTCTGAGTCTTCTTTTATACTTATGTGTCTTCGTTCAAATAACACTAAAGACAAACAACACAACCAGCGAAATCACCAACATGCCAAAGAAAAAAGAAAAGAAAAGAAAAACTCAAACTCAATCAATGTCGGGGGAATTCACTCACCTAAAGAACAGAAGAGGGGAAAAAAAAAGAAAAGAACAGCGAAAGGGCCTCAACATTAGGCCTAACCCCGCCTGCCTCCTCTCAATTCCCAGCGGGAGAGGCTCTTGTTCTTTCTTTTTTAGTGGCACTCACCCAGCTGCCTTCGTCTCATCTTATATCTCCTTGTTTGCTTCACATGTTTTCAGTTTCCCCTCCAGCAACAATCGGGTTACTCTCCTCTAACTTTCCTCCTACGAAATTTGATTCTTGAGATGCCCTGGACCAGTGACCCGGGCGTCCTAGTTTCTCTATCCTCAATAACTATTACTTCACATATAGTTCCTTCATAAACTCAAACTTCATCGGAGTTAGAAAACTTATCATGGAGTGGAGGATATCTTGCGAGGCCCCAGAGCAAGGCCTAAGCACATCATCGTGATAGGCCTAGACTGCTAAGGCTAGGAGGAAAGTTGAGCCTCAGAGGAAGTAGACTCAAGCTATCGTAAATACACTGCGACAAAAGCTTTTTTAATGATGCGCTGCTATTGGTAAAAGCTTCATATGGTACCAGGAATGATTGTAACCTTTTAGGCACCACGTCCCAAGAGTCACAATGCCGAGACCTCCTGGTGTCAGATGGCACTAAGAGCCGGTATATTTACACAGGCCAGGGACGCCATATCTCTTCATCTCGGGCGGCCGCGTAATGGTCATCGGCCCGGCCTATGTCATTCCTCGGTAAATATGCAAAGTCAACGCAGAGGCCGAATCAATTAGCTTTCTACGTGCTTAGGTCTTTTATTTCTTTTCTTTTTTTTTTCAAAGCCGCATTTACTCCTGGAGCATTGCACGCGTGTATAAAAAAATGTAAATATTATTTTTTCTGCAATGGTATTAAAGATTATGAGTTAGGAAAATGTTTACAAGTTAATGTTCACTTAGTTGTCACAATTGGCAATCAGAAGAGCAGATTTTATATCAGAGGAGAAAAATAAGATGCCTCCCTTGCCTGTCTCTAATATAAAAGTAGATAGATACATAAACAAATATAAATAAGAATAAAAAAAAAAAAAACTGCCTCAGTATTCCAAGCAACTAAAGACGCACCAGATTTGAAAAAAAAGTAAAATAAATCCACAAGTAAAAACTCTTGGGACATCAGTATGATTTGTACTTGGATACTTTTAAGATCCGGATTAAAGACATATAATAAAACGCATCCATGTATGAGGGCCGCGGAGACCCTGAGGAGGAGGGCGCGGGGAACAGTTAGGAAGGGAGGACAGGTTCTCTCATCGGGCCGCCATCACCGCTCCGAGGCACAGTGATGGGACGAGGGCCACATCCTGCCTTAACCAGACATGGCGTGAGGGGGACGCCACAGGGAGAGAGGATGGAAAGAAGATGTAAGGCCTGGAGGAAAGTACACCGGGAAGGAGAGTGAGAGAGAAACAGAAATGTATGAAAAAGAGAAATTAATGTTTAAGGCCAACAGAAAAGCAAAACTAGGTAATGGATGTGCCACAATGAAAATGAATAAACGAAAAGATAGAAGAGGAGAAAAAAAAAAACGAAGAAGCATGGATAAGAAAATACATATAAGAAAACTAAGATTAAAAAGGGAATTTGAGAGGGAAAATAGTAAATTGAGAAAGAAACGCAAATACTGAAGGACATACATCAATAAAATCAAATAGATTAATAAATAAAGTTTGAAAAATTGGAGACAAATAAATGAAGGTAGGAGAGAAAATACAAGGAGGACACTGGCTCAACGGGATGAAGAAAATGTATGAATGCTGAAAATGAATAAGAATTTGATGTCACTTAAATAACATCATCAAACAACAAAAATCAATAAGATCATAGAAACTCTCTCTCTCTCTCTCTCTCTCTCTCTCTCTCTCTCTCTCTCTCTCATTTTCCTCCCTGCCATCAGTGGTCACATGGGAGGAGATCCTCAAAAGGTTGAGCGACCCGAGAGAGAGAGAGAGAGAGAGAGAGAGAGAGAGAGAGAGAGAGAGAGAGAGAGAGAGAGAGAGAGAGAGAGAGAGAGAGAGAGAGAGAGAGAGAGAGAGAGAGAGAGAGAGAGAGAGAGAGAGAGAGAGAGAGAGAGAGAGAGAGAGAGAGAGAGAGAGAGAGAGAGAGAGAGAGAGAGAGAGAGAGAGAGAGAGAGAGAGAGAGAGAGAGAGAGAGAGAGAGAGAGAGAGAGAGAGAGAGAGAGAGAGAGAGAGAGAGAGAGAGAGAGAGAGAGAGAGAGAGAGAGAGAGAGAGAGAGAGAGAGAGAGAGAGAGAGAGAGAGAGAGAGAGAGAGAGAGAGAGAGAGAGAGAGAGAGAGAGAGAGAGAGAGAGAGAGAGAGAGAGAGAGAGAGTAGGAGGGAGATACAGAAGGGAGGGTGAAAGAGGAATGTGTAGGGTTGCGAGAGGCCTGGTGGGAGGGGAGGTAATGGGAGAGGGATAGGAGGGGCGGAGGACCGTAAGAGGCGCTGGGGGTTGTAAGGGAGACGAAGAGGAATGTGGGTGATGGGGAGAGGAAAGGGTGGTGCTCAGGACGACGAAAGGAAGAAGTTCAGGAGGATGAGGAGAGAGAGAGAGAGAGAGAGAGAGAGAGAGAGAGAGAGAGAGAGAGAGAGAGAGAGAGAGAGAGAGAGAGAGAGAGAGAGAGAGAGAGAGAGAGAGAGAGAGAGAGAGAGAGAGAGAGAGAGAGAGAGAGAGAGAGAGAGAGAGAGAGAGATTCATTTATATAATCTCACACACACAAGTGGAAAATTCTGAAACGTTGAATATCTTAATAAAAAAAATTACTGAAAAATAAAGAAAGCAACGAAAAAAAATGACCAAATACAAAATACATATAAAACTGAAAAGAAAAAAAGGAAAGCAACATTCAAACAAAACATACAAACCAAAATAAAAGAAAAAAAAGGCACAAATATAGCAAAAACAATACCCTCAAAATGCCAAAATCTCCCCAAAATGCGCAAAAACTCCCCAAAAATGTTAAAAATCGCTAAATCCTCAACAAAATGCCCTAAAATCTCCCTGAATATCAACACACACACACACACACACATACACACACACACACACACACACAGTGCAAATCTCATACAGTACACCAAACAGAAATCGGTCTCCATACACTCATAAATCACTCAACAGACACAAACCTTCAGAACACGATGAAGGGGGAGACTTTACCAATATCAACAAAAAACACGACAGACTCCCTCGCACAAAGCCACCCCCTTCCCTCTCCTACGACACAACAAACCCCATAAACAAGAGGATCGAGTATCGTATGCAAATCCAGTAGGGAAGGTAAGGAGAGGAGAGGCAACGTTACCGAATGTTCACCAACCATGACGAATCGTGATACATTTGTGAATAAGCGGGTTTTGTAGGATTGAAATACGTTTTTTATGTTGCGTTATGCCCCATCTTGCGTGTTAAATATCATCGTTTGTTGAGGACCAGGACAGAAAGAGAGATAGATAGATAAATAGAGAGAGAGAGAGAGAGAGAGAGAGAGAGAGAGAGAGAGAGAGAGAGAGAGAGAGAGAGAGAGAGAGAGAGAGAGAGAGAGAGAGAGAGAGAGAGAGAGAGAGAGAGAGAGAGAGAGAGAGAGAGAGAGAGAGAGAGAGAGAGAGAGAGAGATCAGGCAATAAATAAACATTAAATCATTAAAGGATTTAAATTCAGACCTAAAGTGTCACTATATTTTAATCACCCACTTGAATAACACACACACACACACACACACACACATACACACACACGCCCGGTAGCTCAGTGGTTAGAACGCTGGCTTCACAAGCCAGAGGACCGGGGTTCGATTCCCCGGCCGGGTGGAGATATTTGGGTGTGTCTCCTTTCACGTGTAGCCCCTGTTCACCTAGCAGTGAGTAGGTACGGGATGTAAATCGAGGAGTTGTGACCTTGTTGTCCCGGTGTGTGGTGTGTGCCTGGTCTCAGGCCTATCCGAAGATCGGAAACAATGAGCTCTGAGCTCGTTCCGTAGGGTAACGTCTGGCTGTCTCGTCAGAGACTGCAGGAGATCAAACACACACACACACACACACACACACACACACACACACACACACACACACACACACATCTTAAGCCTGTTAAATCAGTTTTCTTGCAAATATTTTATCCAACAAGAAAGAGGAAGAGAAAAAAAAGAAGAAAAAGATTACGAACGATAATACTAATGACAAAAGAAAACTAACAGAAACGAACACAAAGTCGAAAGAAAGAAAAACAAACACTAAAACTTGAAAGAAGGAAAGAGCAATAAAGAAAATATGACCTGCCTTTCGCCTGCTCTGCTGTGTCTGCTGAACCAATGAGGATAACACGCACTCACGAAACTCACACAAGAAAATACACATGCAGATGGTGACATAGTGAGAAAAGTATGTGATCTTTGTTAATGTATGTTATTTGGTACCGCGTGTGTGTGTGTGTGTGTGTGTGTGTGTGTGTGTGTGTGTGTGTGTGTGTGTGTGTGTGTGTGTGTGTGTGTGTGTGTGTGTGTGTGTGTGTGTGTGTGTGTGTGTGTGTGTGAGCAAGTAATCTGGAGGCGAGAGTACCGTGACAGAGTGTGTGGTTGTGTCACGCCTCATTGCTTCACCTGATTTAGCTGAGAAATTTGTTACCTCACACATATTCATTTAATTATGATACTCTCTCTCTCTCTCTCTCTCTCTCTCTCTCTCTCTCTCTCTTTCTTTCTTCCTAATCCTTTATAATCCTATACTCTTACTCTCACTTCCTTTTTCATTTTCAGCTTTTTTCCTCCTGCTCTTTCCTCATAAACTACCCCTTTTCATTTTCAGCTTTCTCTCTCTCTCTCTCTCTCTCTCTCTCTCTCTCTCTCTCTCTCTCTCTCTCTCTCTCTCTCTCTCTCTCTCTCTCTCTCTCTCTCTCTCTCTCTCTCTCATGCCTCTCCAGGACCTGCGGCTCTTCAAAGTCATCCTCTTATTAGTATTTGACTCACAGCCATTTTCCGTGACCGACGATCCTATTCTGTGCAGTTCTGAGGCAGTCTACATTTACATAACTTGAACGCAAAGCTCGTGCGTCAACCCACTGTCAGAATAAATCAACTGAGCTTTCCTCCTTTCGGTGTATATAAAGAGTGACTACGAAGTGATTTGCTGAGCTTTGCCTTCGCTTGTAATAATTTTCAATGTTAAACACGTTGTTCAGTTGGCTGTGATTTGAGAAGAGAAGATTTTTAAGTGGGTGTATTTTCTCAGAGTAACTTAAAAGTGTGTATTTTAAGGATTTTTCAAAACATACTTATTCGTATATATCTTATTAAGTCAGTAGAGAAATGTATTTTCCATATGATATGAATACATTTTATCATTACATGAATCTAAACGATGACGTATACAACCATAATGACATCCACTCCTCGTTCCCCACTTCGTACCTCATCTTCTTCCACAACCTTGATTTCCTGAAGCACATCCCCGCGTAACCACAGCACCTGCCGCCCTCCCCCATCCCTTCCTCGCACCGCTCCCCCCTCGCTCCTCCTTCACCATCATGGAAAAAAACGATAAAAGTTTGTGTTATCGCCTTTGAGGTTGCTGACGTAAATTGCTTCTGTCTTATCTCCGGGGTGGTGATAGGCCACTTCCTCTTCCTCTCTTTGTTTCTTTTTCCTTCAAAAACCTTCTGTTCCTTTACCTTTCTCTAGGACTTTTTCTCTTTCTTTTCTTATTCTGTGCCTAGGCAATACTATGTCATGCAAGTATGATTTTTACCTTGCTGTTCTTTTCTTTCGCATAGACAATTCTTGTATGTTTCTTCTTCTTTCCTTTTTCCTGGTAGTGGATGTGAGGGTTCGTGTACCTCTCTCCCTATCTTGACAATCCTCCTTAAATGTTTTCCTCTTCCTCAGCCTAAAATACCCCAAAAAATGCCAAAATCTTCCCAAAATGCCCCAAAATTCCTCTAAAATGCTAAAAATGCTAAATCCTCCCGTCCTATATCTTTGCATTAGGCCTGGAGGAAAAACCAAGGAGGCGCCATTTGGAGGGAAAGAAGGAGAGACCCCACACAAGCTGTGCCGTGATTGTGTCTGATGCTGCAAAAAGTTAGCAATTTTCTTGACCCGCAGTATATTGGACTCTACATACGTATGTCATAAAAGACGAATGCCTGTATAGAACAACACATAATATGCAAAACTAGAGAGCTATATACGTAAAAAAAGGATACGTTACATAAATCGTAAAAACTATTTCATGTAAAGCCAAGATCTACCTGTCGGGTAGACCAAAGTAATGCAGTGAAAAAAAAAGAAAATAATAATGATGCAAAAATAGCAAGCCGTTACTTATCTTAACATCAAGTATTTTTTTTATGTTTAGGTAACACAATGCAAGAAAAATAATAATGCATAGAAAAAGAAATAACAAAGCTTTCATGTGACTGAAGAGCTCTGCGTTACCTTGGTTATGCTGCCCAATGTTTTCTCCTCCATCCATCAAATCCTCACCGCTTCTAATCGCCAACCTTCCCTGTCCCTGTCGCCTTTTGCAGCTGAACACTTCACTTAAGTTCCTGAGGTTCACATTCTGTCATGCACAGCCTTCCTTGTTGTGTTACGAGTACAGCGGATCGTATGTCGCACCTCCTTTAATTCTACAATTAAAACTAAGTATAAATATGGTTTCTTGAATTGCAGTCATATTAGAAGGACGAGCAATGAAGAATGTGATGACTTAGAATAAGAAATAACTTTACTAATAAAACTAAAATATTGGAATGTATTACAGCCCAGGTCGATTTGATCAATAAAACACAGCGGATGACACTATCTAAATTTTACGAGCAAAGTTTTTATTAAGTTTCCAATTGGTGCTGTGGTGAAGTTTGTAACAACGAAAGCGAAACCTCAAATATTCCGCTCGCTTCTTGCTTGTTTCGTGATAGATAAGTTTCTGAACGACATTTTTATTCTTGGTATTAGAAACAGCAAGATCTTCTTGCTGCTGTTGTTGATACTGATGCTACTGTTACTGCTATTACTCTTATTAATGTTGATAGTGGTGCTGCTACAACAATGATTATGCTTATCATCAATATCATGGCAATCACTATCATCTTACATTTATTGCTGTATATTACCTGATTTTCTGTCAATTCTTTTCCTTAAAAATAACAACAAATTTATGTAAATATCTGAAACCAAGTGCACTTCCCTTCCAGTGATGGTGACCTCTGGCGGGCAAACCATGAATATGTATGTTAAGATGAACATATATATGAATATACAAACATGTATAATATAGAAAAGGTGTCCGGAGATAAGATCTTATCGGCATGTCTGCGAGACACGCTCACAAGTAAATTCATTGCAGAGATTGAGATCCACCACGAGATAAGCATTCGGCTCGGGTAATCCGCGGATCCTGGCTGAGGCTCGTAGGTCCAACAACAAACTACCACGTCACCTGATATTTTACAGCTGCCGGTTGTCGCCATTCATTAGCCACCGGGTCGCCGCCTCCCCTCGCCTTGACAAACATGGGGGCGGCGAGGGGCGGGAAGGGGACGTGTTTTTCCTATCACGAACAACACACACACGCAGCTGTGGCATGGACACTTTTTTTGCACTTCTCTTTTCTTTTCTACAGGGATATTTATTCATTGTTTTTGTTCTGCGGACAATGAGACGGAAATCTTATTCTTATTATATCTCCTATGTATAAACGCTGATTATCGCTGGATACAATGATAATGTTCAATCACAATAAAGGTAAAACGCTGCACTAAAACAATCAGTGTACGGTAGAGAGAATAAACCTTTTATATTAATGAAGCATAAACTGAGTGAAGAGCAGAAAAAACAACAACTTTTGCCAAGCTTGAGGATTTGGAAGGTACAAGAGAGAGAGAGAGAGAGAGAGAGAGAGAGAGAGAGAGAGAGAGAGAGAGAGAGAGAGAGAGAGAGAGAGAGAGAGAGAGAGAGAGAGAGAGAGAGAGAGAGAGAGAGAGAGAGAGAGAGAGAGAGAGAGAGAGAGAGAGAGAGAGAGAGAGAGAGAGAGAGAGAGAGAGAGAGAGAGAGAGAGAGAAACATGGGTATAGATTCACTTTTCTCACACTTGAAGGTTAGAGAAGGTGCCTCGTTGCCTGCCACCGTGGATCATGGGGTGTGGGAGTGCTATCAGGGGCCAGAGGGTGCTATCAAGGGAGGAGGAGCAGTGGCAACATGGGGAGGCAGGGAGGGGGAACAAGGTGCTGGGGCGGAGGGTCGCAAGGGTGGCCTGAGCGACGAGGCAGGTGGGTCGTAAGGAACACCCAAAGGAAGGCTTGTCACAGCAGCTGGCAGGGGGCGCGTATCACCCCCAGCCACCGCCAGCAGCACGCTAATGACCGAGGGTGGAGCACGCTAGCAGGAGGACGAGGGAGCTGAGGGGAGGAGGGAGGTGAGGGAGGAGGAAGGAAAGTAAGGGAGAAAGAAGGAGGAATGTGCTGGAGGGGAAGTGAAGTGTTTTTCTCAACGTCCATCTTGAGGCGCACCGAAAGTTGTGGAGTTCGCCTCTAGTTACCAAATTTCGTAAGTAATAATAAGAAACTAAAAGTGAAAGTTAGAACGCAAGTAACTACTTAACCAACTCTGAAATACATAAAAAAAAAAAAAAAAAAAAACTCATACAATTTTACCTAACATAATTCATGAACTTGTCTTCCCGATTCATATAATCAATAATATTTACACTTGGTTGACACGACTAAGTTGCATGTTTATCTTTTTAGTATTTCTTAGCTACTCATTATGCGGTATTATCACTTGCAGGTCAATAAGCAGCAGGTGTGGGAGTGGGAAGAGAAAGCGGTGGGCCTAGCAGGTTATCTGAGAACAGGAACCTTGTTGTGTTATCTACTTCTATCTATTAATTCTATTTTATTGTTTGAGTCTGATTTTAATGATGAAAATCCTTTACTACAGCTTTACTGGCTTTCCACAAAGATGAGACCTTTGCTAAATGTTACTCGTACTCAGCTCCTTCAGGACAGACTGAACCTACAAATGTCTCTGTTTACAAGTAACGGCACACACACCTTGGGCTCAGACTGACGGATGGCGGGTGTTAAGTCTTGGCAGAAGATGATCCCATAAGTAATGTTCCTTCTGTGATTGTCAAACATCACGTAGTTGCAGATTAATAGAATCATGGGATTGTATATAATACTCACTCTCCTAAATTACTCACGAAGAAAATCAGCATTACATAAAGTTTAGTTAAATTAGTCATCGATTACATAAGACGCATCTCTCAACGCTTCCTATCTCTCTTATCTGCCCTAGAGATTCATTAAGAAGCGACACAACTTTTAACTGTGGTGGAATGTGTCTTTCTTGTTTGGTATGTCCTAATAAGCTGCAGCGGGCAACAGAGCTAAGGGAAGTGGCGGGCGGGAGAAGGGGAAGGATGGGAAATGGAAGACGTGCAGCAGATGTACAAAAGAAGAGGAGGAAGATGCAGGAAGCGGATGGGGTAGAAGTTAAAGTGGGAAGTTGTTGCAAAGAATGGATGCAGCCCTGAGTACTGGGAGAGCGAGAGGGGCAATTGGTGGTGGTGGAGAAACAGTTAGTGAGTGGGAGGTAGTGAATGAATGAGAAGGTGGTTATGGAGGCGGCAGTTTAGGAAGGGTAAAGTAGGGAGTTTAGAGAGGAAGACCACAAAAAAGTGAAGGATGCAGGAGGAGGAGGAGGAGGAGGAGGAGGAGGAGGAGGAGGAGGAGGAGGAGGAGGAGGAGGAGGAGGAGGAGGGAGGAGGAGGAGGAGAAGGAGAAGGAGGAGGAGGAGGAGGAGGAAAAGAAGGAGGAGGAGGAGAAGAAGAAACAGTAGTAGTAGAAGAGAGAGAAAGAAGAAGAAGAAGAAGAAGAAGAAGAAGAAGAAGAAGAAGAAGAAGAAGAAGAAGAAGAAGAAGAAGAAGAAGAACAAGAACAAGAAGAAGAAGAAGAAGAAGAAGAACAACAACAACAACAACAACAACAACAACAACAACAAAGGAAAAGAAAAAGGAAAAAGGATAAAAAGACACAGAAGAAACAGAGGAAGGAAGAGAACAGTAGTAACAGCATGAACAGTTAATGGTAGAGAGAGAGAGAGAGAGAGAGAGAGAGAGAGAGAGAGAGAGAGAGAGAGAGAGAGGCGACAATACACCACAGAAGCAGTGGCAGGAGGAGCAGAAGGTGATGTGACGTGAGAGTTGACACAGCCGCACCCTGCCCTTCATAACGCCTGCACAGACCCGTCCAATAGACCCCGATCTTTTACAGCCAATCAGATGGACCATAACTTCGAAATTGCTCATCCAAAAAGTTGTTCAGCTGCAAACAATCCCGCAGTACACAAGCCTGCAAACAGATCAGCTCCAATACCTCCCAGGAAGACACGGAAGCAATCAACACCAAGAACAACGCCACAGTTTTCTTCGGCTTGGGTTTTTGTGTTCTATTGATTTTTCTCCCATTTTCTTTTCCCAGTTTCCAGGTAGAACTATTTCGTGACCCTTTTTACCTCCCCTTCCCGCTTCTTTGGCGTTCTTTCGTTAATTTCACCGGTAATAAAAGATCTAATGTTATCCGCGATGAAATAACTTCTATTTTTTTGTTCTAAGATTCCAAGACAAGAAAGAAACTGCGAAGTAAGTTTTTGCCATTTTGTTTAGCTTCATTTCACTATTCTTTCGTTAATCTCACTGAAAGGTTCTAGAATTGATTAATCCCTTCAGTACTGGGACGCATTTTTATCATGAATTTTTAGTGTCATTAGACGATTTTATTGAAATTGGAAAGGATCTATGGAGGTCAAAAGATAGATGCACAGACTATTTTAATCCCCGCATAAGCTTCCGAAGTTGTATAAAACCGCCAAATGGTAATGAGAATAAATATGAAAACACGTCATGGTATTGAAGGGGTTAAAGCAAAAAGGAATTTAATCTTATGAGAAATAAAAAAAAAAAAAACGGCTCTGTTGCTTTTCATTCCTCTAGTGACCTAGTCTGTCTTGTCACATTGAACATACTGAAAGCTGGGAATTACAAAAAAAAAAATATTATCTTCGTCGCTGAAAAATCCAACAAAATTTCAGAAACCTGAAATCCACAGCACCAGCGAACCCCGAAAGTGACTCCTCCTCTAGAGACCAATTTGAACCTCTTTTATTATCACCCTCACCAAAGCCTCTGCGTTTATTGCGACTTGTTTAGGTTTTCTACAATGGGTTCAGGAAGTGCGTGCGTGCATCTCAGCCCATTAACTTCCAATGATCCATAGCCCCGCCCTGGGTCTACAACCGCCGCGTGACGGGTGCAGGGGGAGCGGCGGCGGGTCATAGTGGAATGGAGTGGGAGGGATCTTCTTGTATGGCGCCACGTGGTATTATGTCTGTGGGTTTTTAGTTAGTGAAGGATTCCATCGCCCCAGTGGAAGGAAGGATAAATATGAGAAGTGTTTGCTCTGAAAATATTAGGGACGGAGATTCGTGTCTTATGATGTAGGTTGAAAAATATATAATGATGTGTAGTAGAATGTTTTATATTGTTGATGTGAGGTACGGTAGGCCTACTTCTGTTAGCGCTACACGTGTTCTGAGGATTTGTAACTACACATTTCATCTCCTTAAAGAAAAAAAAAAAAAAAGGAAGAATTGCTACAAAATTATACTCATATTTAGCAAAATCAGCCGAAAAAAAAAAGATGAAATAAATGTCACTAACAATAACTTATTAAGCAAACTTGTATTGCTTAAATATTATGGAAAATAGAGCATATAAAAAAAAACCTTTATACATGTTAAATTTTGTAATGATACAAATATTTTTTCAATGTTAAAGAAAAAAGAACTAATAAAACACTCCACACAAACCACTAGAAAGGCCAAGTACGACGCACACAGCACAGCAACAGCAAATAAAACAGCATGAAAACACTTTGTAGAATAGGCCTAGCAAGGAACGTAAAGTAAAAAGAGATGGTGGATGACACTCTAAGTAAAACGGCCTATAAGTAAGATGGACGAGTGTGTGTGTGTGTGTGTGTGTGTGTGTGTGTGTGTGTGTGTGTGTGTGTGTGTGTGTGTGTGTGTGTGTGTGTGTGTGTGTGTGTGTGTGTGTGTGTCAAGAGAGGCAGAGACGTGAAAAACAGTAGGATGTGGGAGACTAGTACGTGTCGTCTTTAGAATCCTGAGTAATAGCCTGTGTTGGGGGGAGGGATGGAGAGATTTTCCCTCCATCCCTCCCTCCCACCACGCCTCCCACCCCTTCTAAAGCCCTATCTTCCTGCTTTTTTCTCCTTCTCTCTCGTCCTCCTTATTTTCAGCCACAGCCATTTTCTGCTTCCTGTCTCACTGTCTTTTTTTTCTCAGTTTTATTTGGTTTTCTTAATGGTTACAATTTTTCCACGCTACTGATAAAATGTAAAGATAAAAGCAATTAGTTTATTAATAAGGGTAGACATAATTTTCTTCAAGTAGTGACTATAAATACTTGTTTTGTATATTTCCATATTTTTCTCTGAGTAGAAGTTTAAAGCCTCCCTTGTCTATATGTAAGAAAAAAAAAAAAAAAAAAAAGAACTGGCTCTCCGGGAAATAATGTAGAGAAAAATCTGATAAAAATGAAATGAAAGGCATAAAAAGCATAAATTTCTTTCTTAACAAAAAAAAAAAATGAATAAATAGATAAATAAATAAACCGACATGAATAAAAAAAAATCAAGGCTAAAAAATAGATTCAAATGATCAAAATAGTCAACCCCATTTAAATAAACAAGAAGACTTAAACAACTATCCTCTGACTATCCCAACATGTGAGGAGGCAAGGGAGAGGCAACATCGGCCATAGTAACAGTAGTAAGGTCGCTGAAAGGGAGACAAGGAGACAGAGGCGACAAGCAATGTACCCAACGCCTGCATATAAAAGGGGACTTATCGTAGCCACTTGTAAACACTTTTTTCTTATATTGTCTAATGTTCCACCCAGATACGTTCTCCAAATATTTAGGGTCCGGAGTCTAAGACGTGTTTGGGGCTTCGCTGGGTAAAGACGCTGCGGTTCTCACGAAAGGGTAATTATAGAGAGGTTTTCTTAGTTTTATATCTCGACTACCTGGGATTAAAAGTGACCCTATGATGGAAAACATACAAACCTTTTTACTATTTTCTTTTAATGCCACAGTATAAAACTACCTTCAACCTTCCTTGGGTTTAAAGACGATCGCTAAGTAATCAGTTCTGTCTTATCCGCATATAGTAAAAAAATAAATGAATAAAAAAAAAAATAGATATTCGTACCCTCTCCCTTTAGTTTCCACCTAAAATCTAACTTTCAAAAACAACTTTGATCCCTTCGTTCCTTTCCCTCGCTTCAGTTACAGCTTCAATGCTTCACCGGTTCTTCCTCCTACTCCTCTTGCCTTCTTCCCTCCCTGGCTACCTGAACCCTCCCTCTCTCCCTCCTTCTACTTCTCTCCATGTCTCTTTCCTTCTCTCTATCTCCAAGCCTTCTTTTTCTCTCCCTGTTTTCATTTCCTATCTTCATTCCTTCTTTCCCTATCTCCTCCAGTCCGTACTTCTATTCCCTTCCATTCTTCTTCCCTCTCTCTCACCTACTCCCTTCATTCCTCCTGTCCCTTCCTCCATCCCTCCCTCCACGCCTGGGTTCTGGAGGAGTGGCCGTTTCCAAGTCATTCATCAGCATCACCACCACTCCCACCGACCTGAGACTCGCCCGCCCGAATGCTTGAATGCTTGACCTCTCCCGGGGGACGCAGAGAGAGAGAGAGAGAGAGAGAGAGAGAGAGAGAGAGAGAGAGAGAGAGAGAGAGAGAGAGAGAGAGAGAGAGAGAGAGAGAGAGAGAGAGAGAGAGAGAGAGAGAGAGAGAGAGAGAGAGAGAGAGAGAGAGAGAGAGAGAGAGAGAGAGAGAGAGAGAGAGAGAGAGAGTATTATTTGACCAGTGGATACAGCAGAAGTCCTCAAGGAACAGGTTTTCAAGGTGACTGTCTGGTGCTGCAAGTGAATCGATCGTTTGTTCTTATCTGCATTTTTATTGTAGACTCTTTATGAAAATTTCCAGACTCTGCGCCGAGCCGAGTGATGCGCGAGATGCTTAAATGGTTCTATTATTATGTAAAATTCTCCACTGCTTTTTGAAACGTTTTATTATTTTTGTGTACACTGTCTGACTAACATCTTTATCATTGAGTTGTTCTTCATGTACTCTTGTATTTTCCCTTCTTTTTTTTTTTTTCTTTTCGGCATTGTAAAAGATCGTCGTAAAGCAACAATTATCTTTTCGGTTGTGAAAGGGAATTATGTAAGGAAAGTATATTAAATTAAACGATGAAATAAAATACGTGAAGTTTTCCAATACCAATTAATAATAATAGGATGAATAAGAATAATAATAATAATAAGAAAAAGAAAAAGAAGAAGAGGAAATAAAGAGAAGAATGATAAAAAGACGACGAAATAAAGGAAAATTAGAAAAAAGAATGAAAAAAACCAAGAAAAAATAAAACAATAAAACACCAAATTAAAAACAAAAGCAACATCCTGAAAAAAAAAAAAATTCTCACAAACTCACATTTTCCTTCGACTTTCATTCTGCCTCCCTTCCCTGCCTGCCTTTCCTGTTACCCTCAAGCCTCCGCGCAATTCCAGAGCCCCCCTGTCCCCTGCCATCACTAGCCCCCTGCCTTCCCTGTCCCCAGCCCCCTTAGCCCCCTGCTGTGGATATTGTGGATATTGGCCAGGTGACGCGGCTCTCAGGCGGCGCGGCTTGCCATATCACATTCGCCATTCCAGTATATTTGTTCCCCCTTCCGTTCCCCTTCCACTTCTTCCCCTTCCACCATCCCTGCTGTTCTGTTCCCCCATGCCTTGACTCTCTCTCTCTCTCTCTCTAGGTAGGTGATATTACATTAAATAAGGTCGATGCAGCATGTTACAAAACCAGATGGGAGGAGGTGGAGGAGGAGGAGGAGAAGGAGGAGGAGGAGGAGGAGGAGGAGGAGGAGGAGGAGGAGGAGGAGGAGGAGGAGGAGGAGAGGGTATCGTGCGTGGATTGGAATATCGGTCTATCATTTCATATCGTAAAACTTTAGAAAATGGAAGCAAGGTGATTGGGTGGAGAGAGAGAGAGAGAGAGAGAGAGAGAGAGAGAGAGAGAGAGAGAGAGAGAGAGAGAGAGAGAGAGAGAGAGAGAGAGAGAGAGAGAGAGAGAGAGAGAGAGAGAGAGAGAGAGAGAGAGAGAGAGAGAGAGAGAGAGAGAGAGAGAGAGACTAGCCACTCTGATGATGTTGCCAGATGGATGAGAAAAAAATAAATGAACCTTATAAGGATTTTTCTTCTGTTTTCCTCTACGTCCTCTTCTTTACTTTATATTATCTTGTTTGTTTGTTTGTTTGTTTCTTTTTTTGTTTATCTTCTTCTTCTTCTTCTTCTTCTTTTCTCCTTATTGTTATTATTGTCTATTATTTTCCTCCTTCCCCTCATCTGCTATTTTCCTATCCGGGTTTCACTTTATGTTCTCTCATCTGTCCTCTTCCTTCTTCTCCTTGTGCATTCTCTCTCTCTCTCTCTCTCTCTCTCTCTCTCTCTCTCTCTCTCTCTCTCTCTCTCTCTCTCTCTCTCTCATCTCTACTTTACGTTTTTCTATCCCCTTTTTATAATTTATTTTCCTATTAGATGCATTACCTCCATGTGCTTCATATTCATAACACACAAATCCACTCTACATTCTATTCTAAGTGATTTCTTTCTCCTTCTCCTTCCTTCACTGTTCCAGCTGATTCTCTCTCTACTTTACGAATTCCCTTTTATAATATATTTGTTTACCATATGCATTATATTCAGGAGGGGCAGCTGGCCAAGGGCAACAAAAAAAAAAAAAAAAAAAAAATGGAAAAAAAGGCCTACTGGGTTTCAAGTTCCCTTAAAAGTCAAGTGAGTTATCCAAATTCAAAGTCAAATGTCTTATTTATGTCCTATTTATAACACACATCCACTCTGTATTCCTATTCTAAGTGATTTCTTTCTCCTTCTCTTTCCCTTAGTGTTACAGCTGATTCTCTCTCTACTTTATGTTCCTTCCCTTTTATATGTTTGTCTATCATATGCATTATTTCCATATTCCTTCTATCTATATCACATCCACTCTACATTCTATTTCAAATGGTTTCTTTCCCCTTCTCTTTCCCTCACTGTTCTAGCGAATTCTCTCTCTCCCTCCATCTTATTTCCTTACTCCTTCACAACCTTGCAATTTCCCTCTCCCTTTATACTCGCACCTCTAACCTCCACACGTCTCCTTTCCTTTCAGCGTCCCTCGGGTGTAAAATTAATGATAAGGAACCTCAAGAGTACTCAGAAAAAAAAAGAGGAAAAAAAATCCTCATATATCTAATTTTTTCGTCATGGTTGCCAACTCAATTTCATTCTTGTTTTCCTTTTTTCCCTCTCGTGGCAACGGAGGGAATGAAGGCAAGAAATGTAAAAGCTGTAACATATGGTGCTGTTGGGGGAAGTTAAGTTTGCTATGTGGTTGAAAGGTGAGTCTTAGTAATAGAATGTAAAAGGTCATCTCTCCCCCTTATGAAAGTTCAGGTTTTCCCTCCGTTACTCTTCTCCCTTAAATTGTGCGAGACGGGCATCCGACGTGCGGGAGGAAAATGAGAGGAAGAGCTGAGGGAGGGAAGGGAGGGAAGGAGGAGCGAAAATTAGGATGTAAAGGTAATAGGGAGAGAAGGACAAGGTTGAGATTATGTAATACGAAGGGAAGAAAAAGGTAAAATGAAGGTTTTTATAGTGAAACATGTAATTTTGGTTTATATGATGTGAATGACGTATCTTCACGTGTACAGAGGTGCAGATTATGTGTGACAATGTGGAGGGAGTGTAGAGCTGCGGCGTAAAAATACATTTCTCATTTAAGTTGACGTAATTTCCCTTCTATATTCTAATTCTAAATTTCCTTTATCTATAATTTATTATTTTTCTCATGAGCTAAATTTAAGACACTACCTCAATCCTCTTATGCCTTCACTCCTCTTCTTTTCCTTGTTCTCATTCTTCTTGTTCTTGCTCTTGTTATTGTTTTCTTCTTCTTGTTCCTTCTCCTCCTCCACCTCCTCCGGTTCTATTAACTACTACCACTAATACAATTACTACTAACATTAACATTACAATACAACATCAAAGCACACATGATAATAACATACAAAAATTCTGTTAAATACGTTTATACATACCAATTTAAAAGCATTTCACTGCCTTCTTGCTCATACCGACATTCCTCAGTCTGCATCTTCGTCCTCCTGTTTCTTCTACCGGCGTCCAATGAGTCACCTGAGAAAGATAAGAATCTGAACTCCTCCACTGTTTGTTTGGAAGCTGCCACCCTCCCCAGTCCCTCATTCCTTAGTTTTTCCTCACATACTCCGGCCCACACATGATCTCCTCGCCTTCCTCTTACTTATTCCTCGTGTTTGTCGTCTTAAGCTTATTCATCATTCTTTCTCCAACGTGTCAGAAGAGAGAAGGGAGTAGGAAAATAAGTGAAATGTCATATTTTATAATTTTTAAGGTTTTTAGTATGTGTTTTCGTTTCATTACTCTTTTTTCTTTATCTCGAGTTATCTGAGTTTCGTCTGCAGTTGTGTTTTCACGAGTTATGTTTTCCTGGTTGTGTTTTTCTTCAAGTGGGAGGTTTTGGGTGTGTTTTTCTTTTCTGTTTTTAGTTATTTATTTTTTCCGCGAATTTCCTGCGAGGTGGTCGGTGATCAAGGCGGCCAGTGAGGGTGGCGTTTCTTGGCCGTCCATCAGCCGTCCCTCCTGCCCGGCCCAGAGACGGCCAGCCATGAATATAGAGTGAGGGGAACGCTCTCTCTCTCTCTCTCTCTCTCAGTGTGTGTGTGTGTGTGTGTGTGTGTGTGTGTGTGTGTGTGTGTGTGTGTGTGTGTGTGTGTGTGTGTGTGTGATAAATACAATGTACACAAATACATCGTAGTAATGATTATCCTGCCTCCTTTCGTGCGTGAACGTGCAATTATACAAACAAAAATTCAGTCATATTCAAGGTATGTACGTATGTATGTATGAATGTATATTTGTGTTGTTTGTACATGGAAGTGCGTGTGTAAAAGCGAGGGTGTGACTTATTCATTCTTTGCTAAGTAGGTCTTCCATCCGACGCAACGTTCCACTTCTCCTTTTCCTCTTTTCCCTTGCCTCCTTCCTCCACCACCCCTCTCTGCTCCCGCTCACAATCCCTCATCAGCTTGCAGAAACACGCCCCAGACTTTGTATTCATCGCGACTCCTTGGCTCCCCGATGCTTGCTTCTTCTCGCGTCTTTGTGACCTTCTTGCCTCTGTGTGTGTGTGTGTGTGTGTGTGTGTGTGTGTGTGTGTGTGTGTGTGTGTGTGTGTGTGTGTGTGTGTGTGTGTACGAGTAAAGAACTGTCGGCGGACCTGTCTCTCTAATGGTATCTCTCTCTCTCTCTCTCTCTCTCTCTCTCATATCACCGATCATTCAACTGACAACATATCTGCTTCAACATTTACCTTTACTTTGTCCTCTCGTTTCTATCTCGCCTTCTTAACGGGCCACCTGCTCCCCTCTCTCCCTCTCCCTTCACCTGAGCATCTCCAGCCACATCCCTCACCTGGCAACATCCCACCTACCTGTCACCTGTAATCACCACCTGGCGGGAACACTTTTACCTCACCCCATTAAACTTTTTTGCTTCCTTCCGTCTGGCTCCGTAAAGACGATAAAATATGTTGGTGGTTCTGGTTCCTTCTCAAAATCCAAATGCTTCTTGTGGTTCTCTGTCCCTCCTGTGTATTTTTTTCTCTAATTTTTTTTTTTTTTTGTGTGTGTTTAAATAACGTTGTAGGTTGTGTAAAGGCTAATGCGTGACGGAAGCTCATTAAGAAGGCCTGCCCTGTCTTTCATTCAGGTCTCTTTTTGTTAGTTGCGTCTCGCTCGGGGTGTATCCAAGAATCCACAAAATAAAACAGGCAACTCAGGGTGTCGTCAGGGAAGAGGAGCGTAAGAAACGGAAAGCCAAAGGAAACACTCACTCTCGTAACCCTAAGGTGGTTTTACGCTTCAATTTCGGATCAATCTCAGTTCTGTTCCTTCTCACACATTTTCCTTTACCTACTCCACAATACAGGTGAAAAGGATCCTCCCACCATGATCGCAAGTCAGTGTACAGGTGGCGAGAAAAATGTAAACAAATCGAAGGTATGTGAAAAACGATCAAAACATTATGAACCAGCAGGGAGTTATGCGTCCGAGGAACACCGTCATATATTCTCATAGATGTCACAGCCCGAGGTGCTCTGCGGCTTCTCATTGGCTGGCGGTCTCTACGTGAATTGTGATTGGCTGCGAGCGGAACAGGCTGAGGCGAATCTCGGCCCCAGGAGTCAAAGGCAGCGGAACTCACAACTTCTAGTTTGGAAAATTGTTGAGCTGCGGGTTTTGATTGGTCGGGAAGTTGCTGATTAGTAACTTTGCCCTGAGAGCTGTAATCCCACTTAACGTCAACTGGTATAAATAGCGTGGTGGGTGTACGCCGGGACTCGTCTGACGGGGAGGAGGCGGGGCGAAACGAGGAGATGGGTGCCCTCTCTCATCGTTACCCGAGAGATATGGAGCAGCGGGGCAGGATTTTAATCAACACCCACGATGTTCCCGTCATTAACAAATTCACGAGGAGTAAATATATATGCTAATACCAACAATCACACGGTCTTAACTCTCGCTCACACGCAGTTTCGCTTCTCCCTTCCTCACACAACACCTCATGTAATTAATTAAATTCAGCCATAGCCTCTGGCCGGCCCGTCCTCCCCGCCTCCAGGTACACACCCTCATACCACGTACTTCATTACACCCGGGGAAGCGCCGAGCAGCAGCTACGGGGAGCACATAAAAGCTGCCAGATATTGTTCAAGGCTAAAACAGAGCATAAAGTGCCCACTTCAAACCGCAGGGCATACAAATTACTAGACTCTGCACACAAGAGGTGGGTCAGTAACCTTAGCAGACGACACAAAACTCCTGGGAACTCACACCATTCAAAGCTTCCACAATATTCTAACTAGTGGCGAACTCTTAAACACAACAAATGAATAATAATTGACTATTGTATAATCATAGAGGCTGATGATATTGATAACGGTGATGGCTGAATAACATATACAAGGACATAAGATTACCATTTACAATCAATACAGAGACATCAAGCAGCACCTCAAACCACCAATCACGAGGAGCTCTCGCACCAGCAGGAGTGGAGGTAGTGTGGAAAATGGAGAGATCATGTTAAGGGGTGAGAGTGAAAGAAACTCTCTCTCTCTCTCTCTCTCTCTCTCTCTCTCTCTCTCTCTCTCTCTCTCTGTCTCTTTTATTTAACATTTTAAATTTCGTTTCGTGAAATAAATAAAATTGTTAACATCAGACGAAAAATTACAAGACTAGAGAGAGAGAGAGAGAGAGAGAGAGAGAGAGAGAGAGAGAGAGAGACTGTCAGGTATACATACGGGAGAGAGTGAGTGAGTGAGTGAATGGAGAGCGTTGAAAGAGGTGAGTAGACCGAAAGAGGAAGAAGGAAGGCGAAAGTGCTGCTGAAATAAAACGGTAAAAGGAAAGGGAAGATAAGAAGGGTGAAAATGGTTCATAAAGGAAGGAAAGAGGGGTGCTGGAAGACAGAAAATCCTGGGAAGGGGGAGGGGGAAAAGAATTAGAGGAAAGAGATGGGAAATGATATGGGAGAGAGAGGAATTAGTAGTGAATGGGTATAAAGACTTAATGATTGAGAGTAAAAAGAAAAAAAAAAGGGAGGGTGAAATAAAAGGGAAAAGAAGAAAGTATGGAAGAATAATCTAAGAAAAGAGAAAAAAAAATAGGAAAGAGAATTTAGAATCAGTAACTTCAAATGGAAATGGAATTAAAAGACAGAGGGGATAGGGAGATGAAACAAGAAAAAGGAAAAAAAAAACAAAAAAAAAGGTAAAAAAAAAGAAATGCAGGAAGAGAAAGAGAAAAAAAAAGAAAAAGATGTAAAAAAAATGCAAGAAGAGGAAAGAAAGAGAAACAAAAGCTACACAAGAGAGAAAGAAAGAGGAGATCGATAAGAAAAGAAGAATAATGGGAGAGGAAGCAAAAGGAGGTATGTAGGAGGGAAGAGGAAAGAAGAGATGGAGGAGGTGCGTTGGAAGGGACGAAGAAAGGGGAGGAAAGGGGAGGAGCTAGAGGGGCGTATCAGGCACCTTCATCAAAAGTCAATCCCATTAAATATGCCAGGACCTTCGGTAAACTTTTTTCAATTAAGTTGAGGCGACGTGGCAGAATTTTCCTTATTTCCTGCCCCTCGCTCCCGTCTTTTAATATTATACTCCTGGGCCCCTTTTTCTCCTCCTACCCTTCTTTATAAATTATTCTCAACCATCATTTTCTTTTTGTATTGACTACTCTGTATGTTCTTCATCTCCTCTTTCGTTTGTATCTACTTGATATTCCTTCTTTTTCATCTATTTCTACTGTCGCTTTACTTGACATCTAAATCATGCCTGGAATTGTTGGCAAGTCTATCAGAGTGTCAGGCGAGAAATAACGCGTTCTTCTTTAGTACTGGGTGCATGAAGAGTCTCAATCCAGTCTGTTGAAGCATTTTCCTCCTCGAGTGTTATTATCATTCAGTGCGAGGCGAAGCGGGAGGGAGGGAGAAGCATAAAAGTCGAAGAGGGATTCAGGTACATCTTGATCACCTTGTCAACGATGCGTGGAGAATGAGGTGACCACATGCTGCGCTCCCACTCATAAATAAATGAGAGGTTGCTGAATAAATCAATGAAATGCAAAACAAAGCGTAAAAAAATAGTGGAGAGACATATTTGTAGTAGTAAGTAGATGTATATGAGCACAATACACTTATATAACCAAAATGATAGCAGATGATAAATGAATAAACAAATAGACTGGTGGAAAATACTCCCATTACAATTTGAATATAAGAAGCTAAGAAGAAAACACTATTTATTTATATCTCCCATGACTCCAGTACTTACATAAATGCATAAACACGA
>NC_059303.1:12025359-12027859 GCF_017591435.1 Portunus trituberculatus | reverse complement strand
ATTTGTTATTTATGTGGATTGTTGTATATATTCGGATAATTCGCTGCCATCACAACTGTCACTATCACTACCTTTACTATTATTATGATTACTGCTTTTGCTACTATTACTGCTGCTGATGCTGTTACTACTACTACTACTACTACTACTACTACTTTTTTTTTTTTTACGTAGGGAAGAGGGTCAGCCAAGGGCAAAAACAAAAGAAAGTTAGAAAAAGGCCCACTTAGTTAGAAAAAGGCCCACTACTACTACCACCACTACTACTACTACTACCACTACTACCATCAACTTTATTACTGTCTACTTCCACAACCACTACTACTGCTGCTCTTGTTGTTGCTGCTGCTACTACAACAATGACAGCAACAACAACAACTACTACTACTACTACTACTACTACTACTATCACACCACCATCACTATTAATACTACTAACAATAAAAAGAGACAGCTAAAATGATAATAACAACCACAATAATAATAACAATAAGTTTAATAATAATAATAATAATAATAATAATAATAATAATAATAATAATAATAATAATAATAATAATGGCAGTATTAACAAGGACATGGAAGCAATAGTCCCGAGGGAAGCACGGCCTGGGCCTAAAAGAAGGTGCGCATCCCTGAGGTAATATCACAATGGGCCCCTTTATTGGGTCATCCAGGGGGGGACCGACCCGCCACCTCCACAACTTTCAAATTAATAAAGTTCCTCATTCCGTACCATTTTCATTTTCTTCCCATTTTTTCTAGATCATTTCGTCATCGTTCCTGAATGTTTCGGATGCCATTTGATTTTGTTCTGACGCGTTATTGATTTTTTTTTTTTTTCTTAATCTTTCTTAGTCTTTTTTGTTTTATCCAGCAAGGAATATCATATTTTCCATGACTTCTATACATGAACTAGTAACTTTACCTCGTTTTCGTTGGCAATATTTCTAACATAATTGTTGGCACCTGCATGAGAACGAGGAAATGGAGGAGGAGGAGGAGGAGGAGGAGGAGGAGGAGGAGGAGGAGGAGGAGGAGGAGGAGGAGGAGGAAAAGGAGGGGGAGGAGGAGGAAAAGGAGGGGGAGGAAAAGAAGGAGGAGAAGGAGGAACAGTAGCAACCTAAAAAAAAAAAAAAAGATAAAAGACAAATTGAAACAGAAAAGATTATACCAAAACTTGATACTATACAGTCTAACAATAATATTTATAACGATAATAATAATAATAATAATAATAATAATAATAATAATAATAATAATAATAATACTCGAGCTACAACTTGGATCGATTAAAGCAATCAAATATGCACACCGCGTAGTGTAGTGGTTAGCATCCTCGACTCACCATCAAGAGGGCCCGGGTTCGAGTCCCGGGAAGCGGCGAGGCAAATGTGCAAGACTCTTAATGTGTAGTCCCTGTTCATCTAGCAGTAAATAGATGTGATGTAACACGAGTGGTTGTGGCCTCGCTTTCCCGGTGTGTGGAGTGTGTTGTGATCTCAGTCCTACCCGAAGATCGGTCTCGAAGATCGGTCTATGAGCTCTGAGCTCGCTCCGTAATGGGGAAGACTGGCAGGCGACCAACCGTAGTGAATGTTACGCAACACACGTGACGAGGCGAGGAAGTAATACACGACACAGGGCAGAGTGAGTGAGCAGCAAGGAAGGAGTCAGTAGACTGGTGGCAGGAGGTAGTGAAGTGGGGCTGCTGAGACTGTTATATGAGTGTCTGACCTGCGTTGAAACTGTTAAGGTCTATGATAACAGTGATGATGATGACGACTGTATTAAATTCTATGTATTCTTTGATACCTGAAGTATCCTTTGTAAGGGAAAGAGAGCACATATTATATTGCTATTCAGAAGAAGAAGAAAAAAGAGCGTAGTGATGATGCTGATGCTGATGATGGTGGTAATGACGAGTAAGTTGTGTGGGTGGGGTGATAGCATTAACGATGAGGTGTCCAGCCCTGCCTGACGCACGGCTGTGTTATACAAGGAAGGATTTGAGGACAAGTGCGCAATTCAAGCTTCCATCTTTACGAGCAGTGTGTACTACGAGTAGCTGGAGTGATGGTCAATGGCAGGGCGTGGTGAGAGTGTGAGGGCGTGAGGGCGTGCCGGGGATTACTACTGTCTTAACCTTGAGATTTTCGGCTGAATACTGCTGCACATTATCGTACGGTATGTATTACCTTCAACAATGCCCATGAACCATAAATAAAGTATTAGAAAGGTATACCAAACTGATCGTTTGCTGTTATGAATTCTTTTCGATGAGTTTTTATCGTAACTTATATATGTGTGTGTGTGTGTGTGTGTGTGTGTGTGTGTGTGTGTGTGTGTGTGTGTGTGTGTGTGTGTGTGTGTGTGTGTGTGTGTGTGTGTGTGTGTGTGTAATTCACCACGGTCACCCAGCCAGTCTTCCCCATTACACAGCGAGCTAAGAGCTCATAGACCGATCTTCGGGACTAAGCCTTGCCGCTTCCCGGGACTC
>NC_059303.1:12002859-12022859 GCF_017591435.1 Portunus trituberculatus | reverse complement strand
TTAATCGATGTTTTTAAGTGATGAAAATTTATATATTAATTAAAACAATTCAATTTCTTCCTACATTCCAATTTGAGTGCCGAGTGTAAATTGAATATTCAGCGTAAGTCGGTACTGTGAGTTTCAATCTGGATGTTTAGACTGTTGGCGGCAGATGGCAGCAGTGTTGTGGCGGCGGGAGCGTCGCCCACTCGCCTACGCTTCCACCTTACCAAACCTTTCTACGCCCATATTTCAGTCTCAAACCGTGTTCTTAGACGTTCAATGGGCTGGGACTGCTTGCAGGAAAATACTTGAAATGCCGTGTGCTAAGGAGACAGCGTGTGTGCGTGCCCGAACGGCGAGGGCAGGAGGGAGGGCGCGGTGGGGTCTGGGCGTGGGCGGCCGTCAAGACACAAGCGTTTTCGCAGCGGTGAGGAGACGGTCCCTCACCCTCCTTCCTTAAGCCGCCCTGTCCCCGTCGCACTGAACACAACAATTTTTATCAGTCATGTGGCGCTCTGAGGCGCCCAACACACCATCAGGACACGAGAGAAAATAACAGCTTCCCCTAGTGGTGCGGCGCCGTCTTATCAGGACCCCTGAAGTCAGGTAAGCTGTGGTGGAAAGTCTCTTCTGGCCGCGGAGCAAAATGTTTGTTGGCGGACCAGTATTAACATTTTACTCTTATGTTTCTATCCTGCTATATAACAATTTCTTCAGTCAAATTTTCTACGAATAGTGAGTAGCTAAAAATACTTTCATTATGTAAACCGTTGCACTATTCCTCGGTGACTGGAAAACACACGCTTAAAATACTTCCCAAATAAAAGTAAGACGGCACGCAATTCATATTTGGATCTTGCTTTACAAAATCTGCTTTTGAACCTTAAATCCGAAAATGTTACAGCAATCAGGGGCGAGAAAAGCAGCCTGTAATTTTTTGTGGCATTACATTACAACTAAATTTGTTGTACAAAGAATATATATCCGTGTGTGGGTTTATATATATATATATATATATATATATATATATATATATATATATATATATATATATATATATATATATATATATATATATCATTGAATGTCACAAAACACGGTTTCTGACGCTAACTAATGATTTTCCAGACACCTGATTGTTGATGTGCTTCACCGTACAGAGAAATATTCTGTTCATTTACCGCAACTACAAAGTATTTCACAGTAATCTAGCCACATGTAAAGTTCCATCACAATTAAGTGTCATCTTCACTTTTAAGACGAACACACTGCCAACGCTACTGACTATCTGATGCACAAACGCATATATACAAACACACAAGCCTTGAGCTTATTTTTTCTTCTCTTATATTTTTCAAATTTTCATTCCTTGTTCTTAATCTCGCTGATAGCCGTAGACGTCGTTAGGAGTAGAGAGTCCTTGATGAGCAGAGGTGACATCCGTGTAGCGCTGACTCGCAGGAACTGAGCTCAGGTTGTCTTGTTCCCATCCTCCAACCTTCTGTACAATAAACCGATCTTTACCAATATATCCCTTTCCTTTACTTTTTTAGCACGTTTTTTATAAGCAGAACTTACTTTAATGGTGTCTATGGATTGCCGTCTCTGCCTGCCTCGGCCGCGGCCACCACTTAGGCCTACCTACATTTGCATAATCATAAATATGCAAATTTTTGAGAACGATATTTTTTGCCTTTTTTTTCTCTCTCTCTACGGTTGTGTGTGTGTGTGTGTGTGTGTGTGTGTGTGTGTGTGTGTGTGTGTGTGTGTGTGTGTGTGTGTGTGTGTGTGTGTGTGTGTGTGTGTTCGTGGTATGTGAGCATGTGCACGCAAAAAAAAAAAAAAAAGCTCAGTATTTTCTAGAAGGATCAACACAGATGCTGGTTAATTTATCATTCTAATAAAGTATATTTTCTTTAGAAATCAACAGTACAATATGTACGACATATGTATTCCACTTAAACATAATTACAGGCGCAACAAAATGTATGCACAGGTTGTTTTCTGTCACATTAATAAGCTTGTGTGCATTTCACCACCTTATTTGAGCATATTACGCGTGTTCAGCTTGAGGAAAAAGCTGCTGTGCCGGCTGGCGGCCGCTTCGGCAGCGAGCCGCCTGCCCCCGCCAGCGGCCTTCTTACCAAACTAGCGCGGCAGTGGCTTACCTACTGCACTTCCATATTCTTTTTAATATCACGTCACCCTCCTGCGCTGTTTCATCCACAGCAGGTGTCTTTAGTTTGAATTTATCGTACGCACCTCACTCCCTAGCAGCTCCCCAACCCGCAGGTCAGAATCAAATCTTTCAATTCTACAAATAAGCATATACATAGGTTAATGTCAATTTTTTTGTCATCTATGCAATAAGAAGGAAAAACAAATATTTTCAACAATACCAAAAAAAGGGGTCAATATATGAAAAACAGTAATATGTGCACGCACATCAATATTTTCATCATATCTACAAAAGATAACGTTATAAGAGCAAGACCATAATAAAATTATACCCATGTCACATAAAGAGGATCATAGTCGTAAAATATTAGGCGTGCTTTTAAGGACAATCGAAATATTGTAATAAATTTTCAAGAATATTTTTGCTCACAAAGTTCTGCCTCGTGTTTATGCTGATAAGTCTGTGGGAGAGCTTGTTGTTGATTTAGTCGTTATAATCGGAAGAATATCGGCGAGCAATGCAGTGCACGTACATGTGTTGGTGTGCGCAGCGTGTATAGCCTCCCGCCACGGTAAATATACCTGCTCATTATGGCCAAGCAAGGAAGGAGTGGGGAACAGAGTAGGAGGGCCGGTACCTGACCGGCGGCGGCGGGCGGCTGAACCTTTATGGGATGGCTAATGTGCGGCGTCGGGAGGAGGAGCAGAACACGAGGATGCTGCACATGACAACGAGAACACATCTCGTAACAAAAAGAACATGATGGAAAACTATAATAAACACCAGAGAGTGTAACAGAAAAAGGATTAAGAAATGTTATCCGATCATCGAAGAACCTACAAGAAATTCAGAAATAATAAACACAAGAGGAATATCAATAAACTTCAGACCCATGACCAAAAAGAATACAATAAAACTCAGACGACCTCATTACACGCAATATCAAAACACCAGCCAAGTTCCACCTGCGTGCTAATCTCGAGTTCCCACAAAAACACTAAAATCCGAAGGAACTCCAGCATCCCTAGCGCCTCCAGCCCGCGTTCTCAGAACAGCGGTGAACATCAAGACTCCTCACTAGCGTCACCGTAAACTTCACTCCCCGAGACGGCCAAGTATGGGGCATAGGAGAAAGTAACCATAGCGTCCTTTCACCTGTATGCCCAACCCTCATCATCCTATAGAAGTGTCGAAATAAGAGGAAAATCTTGAATAAACATGTAAAGTAATAGTATTAGAAAACTGATCACCGACTGCTTTAGAACATTTCTTTAAGGTAATCTAAGAATACAGTTCAGGAAATATAAGATTGTCGGGCCGTCATTCAGAAGCCGCGTGAAAATCTCATTCCTGAAACCTTTTTTTGCCTTGTTAAATTTACCCCAAGACCTGTTTAAGGCAGCCGGTGAGCGGAGGTGAGGACGCGGGACAAAGGGAGGGGCCATGGCACGCCATCCGCAATGAGTTAGTACTCAATAAAACTCACGATACAGGGAGATTTGCGCTTGCCACTCCTTGCAAGTGCTCCTAGATTTCTCAGTAAACGACTTGACGCAGCAATCAGCAGACGTAGATTGAAGGAAGGAAGATAAGCAGAGGGGGAGGTAGAAAATTGAGAAGGTGAGTGATAAGAGGTGTGCATGTCTTGAGGAAGACCCTCTCATTATTCTTATCTTCTGGCAAACGTCTGTCTGGCCCGAACACCGACGCGGTAAAGCGAGTTCAGTTGTTCACGCTTGGTGTGTCTCGCCGTCTGGCCTTGAGTACATTTTATTCTATTCGCTGCTCAATATGTATAAAATAAAAGAATTTGTACTGTACATGTATGTATGATAAAATGAAAAATACTCTTTTCGTAGCTTTTTTTCAATATTGATCAGAAAATGCAAAACCACTGTACACATACAAAACTGTATATACATACAAATATACATTTAAATATGCATGTATATCAAATATACAGAATAAAACATGAAAATGCAGTATTACATAGAGACTGATTATTCAAATACACATACCCATATAAACACACACACACACACACACACACACACACACACACACACACACACACACACACACACACACACACACACAACCATACCTGTTGCTCTAATTTTTGCAAGATGTTACAAGTCCATTACGGGATATTATTGCACCATAAAATCAAAATCGTGTGTCACCTTGCAACTCTGGCACTCCAACCTCCTCTTCCCTTCTCATTTTCCCCCTCCTCCTCTCGTCATCCTTGTAACCTAATTTAGAATTTTTCATCACACACTAAGCAATTTTACGTAAAATAAGTATGCAAATTCACGACCGATAGAAGTAATGGCATTCAAGATTCGAAAAAAAGGCACTTCGAAGGAAACCATTTATGGAAATTAAATAAAACTAAATTGCTGAGTAACCTTCAAAAATGGTGGAGAAAGATAGAATAAGAAGAAAGTTATAGGTCAGGAGAAAAATGCTGAGATGCATCTAAAAGTCTAAAAGAAATTGCTTTCGGAAAATGAAAAAAGATCTTTCAAAAAAGGGAAATAAAATGAAGAAGGAACCAAGAAGAGAGAGGAGGAAGGAAGGGAGGGGCGTGGAGGGAAACGAAGGGAGGGGTTGGCGAAGACCATCAATGTCCCTCCATCCCTCCCACTTCTCTCCTCCAAGAAAGAAAAGAAGGAAGAAAAGGAAAAGGAAGCGGGGGGAGGGGTTGGAGGAAAAGAAGGAGGGGCTCAGTCTCTCTTTCCTCTGTTCTTCATGAATATAAATTGTCAGTGATTTTCTGAAAGTAAATCAAATAAGAAATGTTGGCTCGAGTGGAAAGCGTTATCGGTTGAAAAGAATGTAAGAAAAAAGTAATTATTTCAAGGAGGTTCGTATAAGGAAAGCAAGTTTATGATGAGAGAGAGAGAGAGAGAGAGAGAGAGAGAGAGAGAGAGAGAGAGAGAGAGAGAGAGAGAGAGAGAGAGAGAGAGAGAGAGAGAGAGAGAGAGAGAGAGAGAGAGAGAGAGAGAGAGAGAGAGAGAGAGAGAGAGAGAGAGAGAGAGAGAGAGAGTGTGTGTGTGTGTGTGTGTGTGTGTGTGTGTGTGTGTGTGTGTGTGTGTGTGTGTGTGTGTGTGTGTGTGTGTGTGTGTGTGTGTGTGTGTGTGTGTGTGTGTGTGTGTGTGTGTGTGTGTGTGTGTGTGTGTGTGTGTGTGTGTGTGTGTGTGTGTGTACTGGCAAACATCCGCTCCATACACTATTCACAATGATTCGTTCCTTGGCTCCTATTAACTTTCTTTCCCCATAATTTCCCATAATGTCTGCGATAGTTTCCCTTGTTTTTCACGGCGTTACTCTTGGGTACTGTTTCTTATAGGA
Organism: Portunus trituberculatus; assembly: GCF_017591435.1. NCBI lineage: Eukaryota > Metazoa > Arthropoda > Malacostraca > Decapoda > Portunidae > Portunus > Portunus trituberculatus. The sequence goes on along the minus strand of NC_059303.1, from coordinate 12,017,338 downwards.
TTTTTTTCCTTCCCTTTTTTTTCCCATGATTCCTCTTCCTTTCTCCCATGACATTATGACGTTCTTGTCCCGTTTGTCTTCCTCTGTTTCCTCATTCTTTTCCTCTTTGTCTTCAAACTAAGAGAGAGGACAGATGGAAGGCAACAGCTGACAGATTATAATGACACAACACACACACACACACACACACACACACACACACACACACACACACACACACACACACACACACACACACACATAGGTGATACACGTTCCTAGTCTGTACATGGTAGTCAGACAATCTTAGTGACAGTCAAGTAAATACAATGTTAGTCTAATAATACCTTTGAAATGAGTCGCGCTATGTTGTAGATACTTTACGTGTACGAGTATAATACTATGGAGAATATGCTTCCACTAGTGCAATTCTTATATATGGTTAAAACACTGAATCTAAGAACACGTAGATTCACATGGAAATAAAAGCCGTGAAAATATACTTGCAGTTAAAGAAAGTAAGTGCGGTGTGTTGGTTGCTGAGTGGGAGCTGTAGACCGATAAGAAATCACGTAGAATGAGATGCAAAACGAAATGTTGAATAAATAGGCGCGGAGGAATATATTAAGAGCAGTGTATCTATCACGTCAAATCACATCGGCCCTAAATCTTCACATCCTCACCGCACCACCTGCCTCCCCTGCTACACCTGCTTCACCTGCTTCCTTAAGTCTGAGCAGGACACTTTTTGGCTGGTAACCGTGTCTCGCCGCCGGGCTCCAGACGTCATATTATTAGGGAGGGGGTCACAGGCGGCTTGGCGTGTCGGCCGCGCTGCTGCCGTCCTCCACCTGTGCCAAGGCGGTAGGAAAGTTGCTCCCCCGGTCTCTAATTGGACGGAACTAACGAGGCTCCAGGTGGGCGTGTCCTGGCTTGGTAAATGTTCAGGAGGCGCTTGTCCTTCAGGAACACCCCCGTGAATATTAGTCGCCGGTAATGTTGACTTCAATTTATTCACAAGAGAAATATTCCCAACGTACCCAGAGGAGTCAACAGCAGAGCCAGCTTTAATTTGACGTGCGTGAGTGATAATGCTGCACATGATAAGACATAATAAGACATAATAAGGCGTAACAGAAAGAAACTCAGAGGTTGCCTGCAGATGTATTTTCACAATAGCAAAAGACGAAAGGAAGAAATAAAAGGTGAACACTAAAAAATGACAAATAATTTTTCTCGAAAGTAGCGAAAGCATGAAACACACGTGGATGTGTCTGTCTTTGTGCAGCAGTGAATGGTGATGACGACTGTAATAATTAAATAGAACGACTTGAAGTATGTGTTTAGGGTGTACACTCCAAGATATAGTTGTGTTTATATTCTCTCTCTCTCTCTCTCTCTCTCTCTTATACATACACACACACACACACACACACACACACACACACACACACACACACACACACACACACACACTTTCGTATTTTTCTCACACGTTTCATCTCGGAGGGACGTGCGTCAGTGCTAACCGAGGCTCTGAGGCTGTAGGAAAGAAGGGCCGGGGACGGGCGGGTGGTGTGGAAGATGCTTGGGGGGAGTGTGGTGGAGGAGGCTAAGGGTGAGTCTCCAAGTTTACACAGCGTGGGGATTAATTTTTGCTTCATCAAGGGTCTGGTCGGAGATTTACGTGTAGCGCGAGAAGCCACGAGGAAAATAAAGTTAATATGATGCAAGTGTTCAGAAAATATAATAAACATAAAGCGAAATAATCTTATACAATAATAAAAAACCCTCCACTTTCTTACTTTTGGAATCATTCAAGTAAACAAAAAATATCACCATTAACTTTACTTTTCCAGCAAAGCAAAGCAATAACACCAAAGACTAAGAAGAAATACAGAAACACTCCTTTCCTTTATATCGAGTTTATCCTGACTTTTATTTCGGCTTAAACTGCACAAACAGAAGAACGAAAGTAGTGACCGATGTTTGCTGTTCTCCCTCCTTCTTCTTTCCCCTCACGACACGGAACCGCTCTCCTCTCAGCCTCTCGATGGCACCTAACGCCCTCCACACCCTCACTGTACGCGGGAGGGGGCTGGAGAGCGGCAGGGCGGGAGGAGAAGGAAGGGCGGGGCGGATTCCGAACAGTGCGACATTGGTGAGGATGCTTTCAGGGTACACCGTTTCTTTGTTTTTATTTGTTTTGTTTCCCGTCTACCCGTGGCCAAGATCTCGTCTCGTCTTCGTAGAAAAAAAAAAAAAAAATGGAAGAAAAAAATGCGATTGTTTTTAGTATCAGGCAAGTTTTTTGTTTGGTTTTCGTGTCTAAGTGGCCAAGACCTTGTGGGTTGTCATAAAGCACACACACACACACACACACACACACACACACACACACACACACACACACACACACACACACACACACACACACACACACACACACAACAGAACCTAATATCAAAAGAAATCTGGTGTCTTTTTAATTTTTTTCTTACTTAATGTTCTATGTGTTGTGGCTTAAAATCCAGAGGGAGGCTTTATATCTGTAACCCTGTAGGCAGGGTTACAGATGGTGGGAGACTCGAGCTTGCTACAATAGGCACAACAGGCTTAATCGAAGGTTCTCAGCACGTTGCGTCTACACATGTCAGATTAGTAAACTATCTAAGCACAATAAGATTCTTTTTTATATCACATGGACCTGTTTATTGTCAATCCATTGTAAATATGGTTCAATTGGGTTTTATTTAATTCGTCTGTTTATGTAATTAAACTCGTAAATTTTTTTCTACCTTTTTACTGAGGGAAAAAAAATTGTCACTTAAATGGTAGGGTAAGATAGAGAGAGCTTTATAAAACAATTTATCGCTTACTTTCTCATGCTCATTAATGCGTTTCTTAGATCCAACTGAAAATAAACGTTCCTATTATCTAACTATATTAGGTAGAACATAAAGATAAAGCTATACTCTCTCTCTCTCTCTCTCTCTCTCTCTCTCTCTTTCTCTCTCTGAAAATAGTGGAGTCCTAAATCTCATCAACTTTTCCAATTATGAAAAAGAAAAATAGTCAACGAGGATAAAGCTTCATGGTCCAAAAAGCAATATGAGGGAGGAAAGAAAACGAGAGCCGGGCGGGAGGGAGAATTAGGCGGGAGGAGGAGACGCGAGGAAGGAAGAAAAAAACAACAACACGAGGAGGAGGAGGAGGAAGAAGAAGACAAGAAAGGAGAAAGAAGCAGAAGAAAAGTTTTAACTGTGGGAAGGATGAGAACGAAAGAATGGTAAAAGAAAAAAAAAAAAAAACTAGACAAACAATACAAGACAGGCAGGCAGCCAACAGGATTTGCGAGAAAGCGAGAGAAGAATTGAATAGGACTTGCGCACGAGAGAAAGAGGAAAGGCGGAGGAAAAGTGCGAAGAACAGTGTGAATAAGAAGGAAACGTGGCCAAGTGAGAGAGAAGATAAGATAAAGACGATGGGGATGAGCAAAGTTGAGAAAGAGATAGCTAGGGATTTACAGAGAGAGAGAGAGAGAGAGAGAGAGAGAGAGAGAGAGAGAGAGAGAGAGAGAGAGAGAGAGAGAGAGAGAGAGAGAGAGAGAGAGAGAGAGAGAGAGAGAACTAAGGGCTGCCACAAGATAACTCAACCAGCTGTGAGGAAGGGCGGGAGGACGTGATGGAGGAGAGTTGGGGTGAAAGATGAGGGCGGGTGGCAGCGGCGGCGGCGGCTCTTCTAGCGGACTGTAGTTTGTTGCCAAAGTTAGATTGGACTCCGAAGTTGTTATAAAGACCTGGAATTTCGCGCAGTTAATCGCAACGGAGACTTTTCCCGGCGAGCCGCTTAAAAACGGCAACTCTGTGTCTCTTTTATGGTTTCATTTTTCAAACTTCACGAGACTCATCTTCCACGTCAGTTGTTGTCCCCCAGCGGGTCTGTTTTCACTCAACTTCTTTTCTTTTCGCGAGGTAAAGTTTTCCGGGGTATTATTACATTTGGCGTTTCTAAAAAAAAAATAAATAAAAATAAAAACTTTCACTGAACTAGCTGGCAGCGAGGTAATATGTATGCAAGTTTAGATCTTTATCTGTTAGTCGAGCTAGCCTTCTCTCTCTCTCTCTCTCTCTCTCTCTCTCTCTCTCTCTCTCTCTCTCTCTCTCTCTCTCTCTCTCTCTCTCTCTCTCTCTCTCTCCTGTGAACACTGAAATTGAAATGTGGATAACGTTGAGCGGAAATATCTATAGGCAATTCCGAGACTTAATGTTGTTTTTCTTTTGCAGGTAAGTGGAGGCGGAGTGGTGGCCAGGTGGGTCTGGAACCTCCTTTATTACAGGTAAAGTTCAGGGTCACCTTACTATGCTTTGCTTTTATAACCTGCCTAAGCCAAATTTCCAAGGCAACTTCCATGAACTCATAGAGGAGATTGTTCCCGTAGTGACTGCCACCCCCCCATGCTAAGGTGTCCTCGGGTGTCCACGTCCTATACCAAAGCTGTTGTGGTGCGGAGAGCAACACGTGCAAGACTCCCTAAGCCTCCCCCCGGCACTCCTGGGTCATGGGTGCGGTCTGCCATGAGGTGGGTCCACCAAGAACCTCAGCAGGAGAGGGGGAGAGCAAGGCTGTGGGAGGAGAGAGGACCAGCAGGTTACACGCCTACTGGAGAGACACGGCTGGCGGGGGGCCAACCTCGGTGGCCCAGGCTTAATATTTGGCCACGCTGAGCACATTTGGCCGCTTTATTACCGCCGCTCGCTCGTTACCATCCTGGCCGAATATTGCAGACGACGTACGAGGAATTCTGAAAGGATTTCTAGGTCTCAGAACGGCAAGAATCAGCGGCCTTTGGGACTACATGGCTAGCTGAGCCTCATGCGGGAGGCGGGGTGGGCGCGGCAACCAAGAGTAAAGGAACAAGTTCAAGTTGCCTCATCCTCAAGTTCCCTAAAGTGCAGACCACCAGCGAGGCGGTGCTTTGCCCCGCCCGCCTGGTCTTGCTCGAGGCAGAGCAGCTGCTGCTCTTCAGTCTAATTAAACTGAGGCCGTGCAAGCCTCTGGAGTGGAGATATCTCAGCATTAATAATACCTTCATCCGGCGGCACAGTGATGAATATATAGATTAAAGTAACCTTCTAAAACTTACACTCTGATTTCCTTAATCTTTCCTTGTGACACAGTTACAAGTCAGTGAGATTTATGAGGGATCAATAAAAACATTGTCTAATTTGTTAGAAAAGAAAAGCAAAATCTTTCACTGGGAACTGTAAGGGAGCAGAGCACGCAGGTGAGATAAATTGAAGACAAAGCAGGAGATATTTGAAACATCTGGGCGGCGAGGAGAGAGCTGCCCAGCAAGAATAAATAAACACATCCAAAGGTCCGTTTTCTCTGCCATCGTCTAAGCCTAAGCCCACCGCCTTAGGGGCGCCGCCTCTCACACCACCACAGCGACGCAGCCCACGAACAATGTTTCTGGCTGAGTACGTGCACAACTGATCGCTGAGTGCGGGAAAGGTTACAGTGTGGGGCCAAAGGTGAGCTGCCGGGTGTACACGACTGGAAATTCATGAAAACCTAAAGACAAAAGACGAAGGAAAAGAAACATATTCGACAACAGTCTTTTCTCGAATTCACAACTCATGGCGCAAAAGTTCATGGAGTAAGATCATACCATCATGACTCATGAGGAAAAATAGTTCTGTGGCAAGATTGAATTAAACAAGTTAAGTTTCTATTGTTCCTGGCACAATTTCAATAAGCTCATGAAAGAGTGAAAACAGCAATACAATTCAACAGATCTGCAGGGTGCGGCCCAAACTAAGAACAATACCACGGAAACTGTTGATTCCTGGCGCAGCCCTCGCACCGACACGGCTATATAGGACGGCCAGAGCTAAGGGAGGCTGTGTCAAGAGGCCATAAACGACATAAGCATTTACCGAGGATAACGTGAACGGAGGGAGGCTCGGGGAGTGAAGCCAGAAGTGGAGGGGACACGGACGATAAGAAATTGTTGACTTAGGCGAACCTGACCTTCGATGCCCATCTTGAATGCTGACTATCTGGACTCTGAATAAAACGCATGCTAAGTTCAATTCACTCACACACTAAAAGGAGATGGAAGATATATAAAATAGATGACAGTTACACAGATATACTAAAACTGATACACATTTAAACAAACCAGAATCAACAAAGGCGAAACTAACCATAGAAACATTTCTGGTAGGTAAGGAGATAAAAAGAAGAAGAGGTTCCTTTTGGGGAACACGGGGAGGCAAAGCTTGTGACCGCATGGAGAGCAAAGCCAATGCAGTTGAAGTAAACATAAGTAATGAACAGATAATGACTCTCATCCATGACTGGTGTGTGACCCTTGGCATACTCAGGCCTTGCTTGTTTTGGTCCCACTCAGCGCTTGAGGGTGTCTGGTGCATACAAAACACACATTAGCCGCGCACAGAGCTCGACGCCTAGGATGTGAGACCTTCACAGATAACACGAACGAAACGATGCTATTAAACGTAAGGTCTTATAAACGTCGCAAGAAACGTCTTCTACGGTGGAATAGGACGCAGCGCATTCTAACTAGACTCGACCTCCAGCATTTCCCAATAAGTATACTGTCTCTCTCTCTCTCTCTCTCTCTCTCTCTCTCTCTCTCTCTCTCTCTCTCTCTCTCTCTCTCTCTCTCTCCTTTCGTTGTACTTTCACCCTTTGCTCAACATTCTTAAAACTAGAGCGGACACAATTAGCTCAGTGCGATAAGCTCTCAGCCTGTTTTGGAATGCAGACTTAGCCGCATCAACAGTCACCTAGCGAGCCTCTGACACCCATCTGTACCAGAGAATCGTGCGGAGGAGAGAAACAAATCTATATATGGATATGCACACACACACACACACACACACACACACACACACACACACACACACACACACACACACACATAGTCAGGAAACTCGTCAGGTTGAGAGAGTTCGAGAGGATGCCATGGGAGAATGCTAATGGCGACTCAAGAGCAGGATAAGTGGAGGTCCACCGATAACATGGGTGGAGAGAGGAGGGCGGGAAGGAAGTAAGAAAGGGAGAAGAGTGGAGAGAGAGAGAGAGAGAGAGAGAGAGAGAGAGAGAGAGAGAGAGAGAGAGAGAGAGAGAGAGAGAGAGAGAGAGAGAGAGAGAGAGAGAGAGAGAGAGAGAGAGAGAGAGAGAGAGAGAGAGAGAGAGAGAGAGAGAGAGAGAGAGAGAGAGAGAGAGAGAGAGAGAGAGAGAGAGAGAGAGAGAGAGAGAGAGAGAGAGAGAGAGAGAGAGAGAGAGGCAAGCCTGCTGATCCAAGTATATGTTCGCCTTTTGGACGGGTTTCGAACGCGGCCGTAGCCAGGTTGTCACTAGCATAGGAATGACACTCGTTATACTGGCAACCAATCCCGATACTAGCACGGCCGACCCCGCTAAGTGAGTCCTCTGGGGAGACGACCCTTTGTGCGGCGGGACGAGAGGCGAGCGTGGCCGGGAGGGAGGCGGGAGGGCTGGACTCAAGTGCTGGGGCGGGAGGAGCATGTCTCTTGGCTGGCGATTCCTGAGGCGAAGTGTTTATGCCCAGACTCAGACCCGCCACTTCCACTCTTCTCTTTTTTTCTTCCCTGTCCACTTTCCGTGCTTCCAAGTCTCTCTCTCTCTCTCTCTCTCTCTCTCTCTCTCTCTCTCTCTCTCTCTCTCTCTCTCTCTCCTCCGTCTATCTCTTCCTCCATCCTCTCCTCCAGCTCACAAGGCCTTATCCTCCTCTTCTCCTAAAATGTTATGCTTTTTGCTCACCTCTGCAGGCACTAACCGGTTTGCTTGGCCACTCCTCCCCTCCTTTCGCCATCTTACAATTGCCATTTTAATCTGATATCAAGACAAAGATTTCTGGACAGCACCACCACGTAAAAGTTATCTTATTCTATTCATTAATACGTGATGTAAAAAAAGGAAAAAAAGCGAGTATATAAGTAATTGTAGGAATGATAAAAATACGCAAACAGAACAATGGAATAAGTAGGAGAAAGAGGTAGGAACAAAAGAAATAGAGAAGTAACTAAACAATATAAAAAAGAAGATAGAGCAGATTTAGGAGACGGAGATGTAAGAGACACACACACACAGATCGAGAAGGATAAGAGTGAGAAGACAAAGTATAAGGGCGAGGGAAGAGTTACTAGAAAAGGAAAAGAGAAAAAAATATTTGTCCGAATCTCGACACAGTTCTGTAAATCTAGATCTTTGTGTCTCTGGTACTGCCTGTTGACACCCGCGTCCTCCCAAGCCTGTTCGTCTCGTCCTACCTGCTCGGCTTGTTTACTCAAGCGGAGAATTCGCCGAAGGGAAGGGGGTGGTGAAAGGATAATGGAAGACGAAAGATGAAGGGAAGGAGAGGGGGAACTAAAATTGGCTACAACGGGGCTAATAACATAAACGGTTGAAGGAACAAATGACGTCGGGGAAGAAAAAGAAGACAAAGAAAATTTTATATATTATGGAAGTGATGGAAGGCTATACTACTTGATGTAGAGGACCAACTGGTATTGAATGTAAGGAAGGGGTGGTGTGGTTTAAATGGATGGATCACAACGGAGAAACAGCTTAAAAAATGAAAATGAAAGGAAAGAAAAAAATACTTGATCACGTAGGAAGACACGGAAGATCAAGGAAGATAGAAAAGAGCTAGACTTAAAATCTAAGAAGCCAAAAAAACAAAAAGAAATAAGGGAATAAGAAAAATGATGCGGATGTTTGCAGTAAAAATAACATAATCAGGAAAGAAATGGAAAACAGAAGAAGATAAGGAGGCAAAGGGAGAATAAATTAAATGCAGGCAGAGACGTAATACAAGCAAAAAAAAAATATAGAGTACAAAATTTAGATGCAATAATAAAACAATGAAAACAATATAATGAAGTCAATTATAATGTTGTTTAAAGCATTAACACAAAAATAAAATGAAGATGGAATTTAATGCTTAAAGATAACAATAATAATAGTAACAAATAAATGGATAAATGAATAAAATAATTGTTTGTGTACTTGTCACCTCCTAGTCTCAGATATTCAAAACTGATACACTCCTCCTTGTCACACACCACAAAGCACACCAACGACATTATTCACCACAATGCAAACTCAACACGAGCAGAACACGCAGATAATTACCCCCTCCCTCCCACGTCTCTCTCTCTCTCTCTCTCTCTCTCTCTCTCTCTCTCTCTCTCTCTCTCTCTCTCTCTCTCTCTCACACACACACACACACACACACACGGAACTCACGGTTGCGGATTTGTCGTGGTATTAAGTAATGAGTAGGTTCCTTAACGTAAAGGCTCAACCACAGCTTCTTGCGGTGTTGTCACGGTCGATGGGTTTACGAGAACGCGCTTCCTTCCCGGCACCTCTCCCCTCCGTCGCCGCCCCAATAGGTGAGGCAAAAAAGAAAAGAAAAAGGAAATATAATTCAAGGGAGATAAAAGAAAGAAGGGAAAAAAATGGAGGTTCAAGGTCTTATCATATAATTAGGCTGTGTGTATGGACGTCCCGTTGTCCTTTAACTCAGATGGCAGGAGGATTACTGTAGGCCTCGTCTCCCTCACTATCAAAATGACTCCACCGCGGGTGTTCCAGAGTGTGTAATTCCCCTGCCGCTAGGAGGCATCCCATCTTTTAATCCAGCAGCCTTCCATTCACAGATCAAGGCTACCTCCCTCACCTCAACCACCCAGACACCAGTCACTCTGACACTGATGCGAAAAATATGAAATTCAGAAGCTTTTCGATGGCGATTCCTAAGCATTCTGTGTGAATAGCTAAAAAATAACTACATAAAAGTGCAAAAAAAGACTCCTACTGAAACACACACACACACACACACACACACACACACACACACACACACACACACACACACACACACACACACACACACACAGGAAAAAAAAACTTATCCCATTCCACACACTAGAATGTTTGACAGGAAGGATGAATTACGAAAAAAAGGGGCAATAAATTCAACTTAAAGTTCGGTGACCTCACCCTTCCATCTACTCTTCCTTCTCTCCACCACACCCATTTTATAAACCACACAGCAGGAGGCGCAGATCAGCCTGCTTCTTCTCCCCAGCCTTACCCCACCCGCTAGCATCAATGGCATCCACCTTCTTCTTCTGCTGCGGAAAATTAAGCCCTGTCCTCTTACGTTTCCTTCTTATCACTGCAGTTAGCGATACTGTCGGACGCCATGTCTCCTCAGAGATGGGATTTTTTTAAGAACGTAAAGGAAAGAGGCGATCGAAAAGAAGAGGAACTGAAGGTAGAGAGCAATAAGCAATAAACAAATTTAAGTAATGGATTAACTTCTTAAGTACTGCCACATTTTTACCATGAGTTTTGGGTGTGACTAGACGATTTTATTGACATTAGAAAGGGTCTATAGAGGTCAGAAGATTCATAACCAGTCTTCACTATTTCTAATCTCAACCAAAGTTTCTGAAGCTGTATAAATTCACTATATAGTAGGCAGAATAAAAATGAAAACGTGTCATGGTACTGAGGAGGTTAAGGACGTAAGGGAAAGAGGAAGTGGAAAGGAAAAAGGGACTTATAAGAGGGGAAGTAAAGGTAGAGAGGAACAAGCAACAAAAGGAATCAAGTAATGGATTGAGAGACATAAAGACACTAACGAGGAAAGAGAAAGAGAGAAAAAAGGGCAGGGTGGGAGATTGAGAAGAGAAAGCGAAATGCAGTCGAGGAGGAGAGGAACTAAAGGTAAAGCGGAGCAGGCAACAAGAAATCAAAGTGATGGATTAAGAAGATGAAGAGACTAACGAGGAGAAAGGAGAGAGAGAGAGAGGAAAAAGAGAGGATGGGGTGGTGGAGAAGGAAGGTGAGGAGTAAGGGAAAAGAAAAGCAGGTGGTGAGACTTCAGACACCGAAAAAAAGTAAGAGTAAACATCCCAGCAGCAAGTTTTTCGGTTCTTCCCAAGTGAATATTCTCAGTTTAAGTACTCGTAAACACCTGAGGCTGGCACACTCAAGGGCCACTGAGGATGAATATACATTTGTTTACATACAATTTTATCCTTTAGTGCCGCGCCTCCTCAAGAAATCTTATCCAATGTGTCGCCCTTATCACGCCTCACCTGAGAAAAATCATGGCATTTACGTGACCGTGCAGGTAAATACATATTTCAAAGCATTTTTAATTGAAATCACACCATTTCAGAGCACACACCTGCACTAGTTACATCATGCTGCATTACATAAATGCTTACGTTGTTTTAAAACATGCAAAGTGAAATACTTACATAACATCAATAGATAAATCAAGGAAGCCACTATCATCTGCATCATTATGTTCATCTGTCTAAATTTCCATGTCAGAGTCATAAACAACAATAATTTTCAATCTTTCAGCTACTATTTTGTGTCTTCAACGACATGACAACACATTTATCAAGGCAACACGAGACAGGTAAACATACGCCTTTCTAGCCAGCGGCAGAAAACTGACCACCATCATGTAAAAGCTGAGATCAAGCAAATATAGCTCCTGCGGCTGGGACGGTCGGGCCTCTCAGCACAAGCGGGCAGTGATCCTTAAGCCGCTCGGTTCCCTGCCACAAATTACTTAGGAAAGCAGCACACGAATTACACGCCAATAAAGTTGAACAGCGGCTCATCTACTCGTGCGATGTATGAAGGGAAGCGTCATAAAACACGGCCGATTTAGAGATCTGCCCCGATAGACTTGGGAGCCAAGGCTCACTCAGCTAATCAGGACTTGTTCAACCTGAGATAAGGCGCTAAAAAGAAGAAGGATGAAACACATACACAATCATGGACACAAACACGTAACAATATATAGATTTCCAGTTTTTTCCACGTACTGTCTCTTGAATACTGAACAGAAAGGAAGGAAGAGGAATATGATGAAAATGTTAAAAATTGGTAGGGAAAGATAAGAAGTTTGAGGAGGAAGATCCAAGGAGCACTTCTGGTAGTCCGTCACAGGCACAGACACACACTGAAGGGACTCCCGCCAGGCTCATAAGTTGCTCCCCAAAGCAGACCTTCGCCAGACCCGCCTCAATGGCCAGTCTTGTTGCCTTGTTTACATCATAGACGCTAACGACACGACGGAGGCCTCTCATTTTACCTCCCCTTTCCCTCCTTTTTCTAGCCCTTCTTCCTCCCTCGCCCTGTATCTCTCCCCTCTCTTCCCTCCTCTCCTCGCCTCAACTTCCTCCGTCTCCTCACCCTCCTCTGTTTATTTCTTTCATTCTCCTTTCATTTCATTTTATCCTCTACTGATTTATTGTAAAGTGTGTTTAGATCTTTGTGATGTTCTGTAATTTTCTTTCCAGTTTCATACTAAACATTAGTTATGTAACAGCCATCACGCTCAGCAACAAAGACAATAATAAAACAGCAACATCAATGAGAACTTTTGATAACTTTGCCCATTTTAGAGTTGATATAAAGTTTTATTTTTCACTTTGTCTTCAAGCCCCCGATGAATCGTAGAAAAAATCTCAATCAAAATAGTTGAGGTTGTTGCTCCAAAGTTAAAAAAAAAAAAGTAATGGTTCCTTAATTAAAAAGTTCTGTATCAGCCAAATTATTAAAGCAATATACTGATGCATTTACATATTTTTATGAGTATCGTGGAATGTGGATCAGACAGTAAAACCAAGAAAAAAAAAAAAAAACATACAGGAGATGATCAGATTGTTTTGCCTTCATGCCAAGCTGATGCAGCAGATACCACTTCATTTTTCTTGCTCTTCCAATCCAAAATCTCTCTCTCTCTCTCTCTCTCTCTCTCTCTCTCTCTCTCTCTCTCTCTCTCTCTCTCTCTCTCTCTCTTCACACACACACACACACACACACACACACACACACACACACACTTAAACAAACTACTTATGAAACGTTATATAAAAGGTAGGTAAATCATGAGTATTGGTGCAGATTAAGATACGTCACTCTGTGGAAAGCAAGGACGCCATAAGATTAACGTTTGTCCCTCACTCGTAATGGCACAACACCGCACACGTCACATCACAACACATCGGTATAACGTGTCACTTTAGAAACCATAAGTGAGACGCCACCGTATTTTTTTCCTCTTCCAGCCTATGCCTGATATGTAAAACACACATTTTCAGTACAGAATTCCTTAATCATGTATTGGAAACATTTTCTTAAGCAAATTTTGAAACGTTTCTCATACTTTTTTTTTACTACTACTGCTACTACTACCACTACTACTACTACTATTACTACTACACCTACTATACTACTATAACTACTACTACTACTATTAATGCTGCTGCTGTTGCTTCCACTACTGATGGCGCTTTTCCTGCTACAACTACTACATTACATGCTACAGCAGCCTTCGCTGTAGCGGCATAATTAATCTGTGCTGGGGATGAACAGGGGAGAGGTCTTTTACATGCAGATTTAATCAAAGCATCATGTTTACCCTTTCCCTTGTTGAGCTCTCTCTCTCTCTCTCTCTCTCTCTCTCTCTCTCTTCTCGCCTCCCGGAGTGTTTACGCCGACGAAGGGGATCAAAGGACGCCGGACGCGGTCAGTTGGGCTTCGGGCGCCAGTGGAAGGTTTTTCTTGTAAACATGAGCATACGACACCCTCTCCTGGGGCTCTGGGTGCCTCCGCTGCCTCCCGCTTTCTTACTGTGCATTTTAGCAAGTGTATGTGTGTGTTTTGGTTCGTGTTAGTGCCTCTTGGTATGCCTTAGTCACTCTTAACGGGGAGTGAGGAGCCTTCATGAGGTTGTGTGTGTTGTCCAAGTGTTGGGTGTTCCTTCGCGCAAAAAACACTGCGATATGAGCAACACGCTAATGAGGAAAGGAGTAAGAAGAGTGCGTTACAGTTCATAGTAATGGATATCTTAAGTGAAGGTTGACATTACGTGTCTGATGAGATAAATATAATAGTGTTTTGATTAATACATATATCCATAACGGTACGGATCGTGATACTTAACCAACCACTGTTTGGTGTATATGAATTTCAAGATAAAAAAAATGTTATTGGTCCTTTTAACAAAAAATAATTACATAACGCCACATCAAAGATATCAGCACCACATTACATTCCACACACACAATACTCTACTGCAACACTTAACCCTTTCAACACTGGGACACATTTTTACCTTGGGATATGTGTATGATTAGACCATTTTATTGACATTAGGAAGGGTCTATGGAGGTCAGAAGATTAATGGCCACAATTTTCACTATTTTAACCCTTACACAAGTTTCAGAAGCTGTATAAAATCACCAAATAGTAAGCAAAAAAATATGGAAACACGTCATGCTACTGAAGGGGTTAATTAACATCATACTCCACATCACATCATATCTATCCAGCAGTCACCACACCATATACTACATCACACCATCCACACCACTCAACATCATACAATCCACACCTCATC